>NW_009613455.1:0-5330 GCF_000690535.1 Cariama cristata
CCCTGTTTTAGCCAAACCAGGACAAAGAGTTCCAGTCTTAAGTGCTTAGAAATACTTGCATATTTCTAGGAATTGAGCATTGATACAATGACTTGTAAAAATTTGTCAAAGACCATAATAAATTTTGTCAAAGATTTCTGATGTTTTCTTCCATTCAGTCTATGAAAATCAACTAGAATTTGTGCCTGCCTTTTCAGTCTGCCTTGGATCTGCTACTGCAAAAATAATGGCCACCTGAAAATATGACATCATGATCTTCAAAAGCAAGAAATGCTGAATACCAGATTTGATTTATCATATCTTTGCAAAATTATCTATTACTTTTGAAGAATGAATTTCTTGTTAAAATAGGCCTTTCAGTCAGTCTGTGAGTGTCTAAAAGCTCTACTATGTGAAGTCCTTATGTGTTTATCCTTAACCCTGCACCTAGGAATATTTCCTGTAAAATCAAGGGAACTGCTTATGTACAGAGTTTAGTCTGATATGCATTTGCAGGCTTGGACCACAAACTTTTTCAAATAAAATTCATTATCTTCTGAATGGTCTCTTTGTCAGATATTGCTAAGTAGATATCTAATATCTACTTCAGAAAAGCTTAGAAAATAATTCACAATAAAAAAAAAAATTACTTCACAAGAGTCTGATGAGCTAGTTGAATTACTACATGGGAAAACAATGTTAAGGGTAGCTCTTTTCTACCTTCTCTTTGGCTTCATATAGAGATTTCCTTTGTAATGAAATAATTTTCCCATCATATCTCATGTCTGATTTCATCTGAATCTCAGTTAAATTTTCTGTCCTTCGCATTCTTTCTCTCAGGTTTATACAATTAAATGGAGAGTTTCCTTTTGAAGGGAATATTTTGGGCGTGCATACCTTACATAATACTCTGGATACTTATGTGCTATTAAAATATAAACAGAACTTGCTGACCAGTTTTTCAAGCCTAGAGAGAGACTTTGAGGAGAATTAAGTCTGATTTTAAAAGTCAGGCTGATTATAGTATATGAAGTCATAGAGGATCAAATGGCTACTAGAGCTTTGGATGTTCTTCCTTATTTTGTTCTTTCATGAGAGAGGTGACAGTAATGTAGCCTTCTAAATTTTTTCTTTAGCAGAGCACTGCAGCTGTGTTCAGGTGTTGAGAAATGGTAAAGGCTATTCACTCTCAGAGACTATATGATTTCAAATTATCTTCATGTTTTTTCATCCACATCTTTCTGATTTTCTTCTGCTACTCAAAAATATTATTGGGTTTGGGTCAACTTTATTTTTCAAATTGTTTTTAGTAACTTTTTATTTCTTCCCTCCACTTGATCCACTCTCTTCACCTCTCTGCCTATATTATCAGCCCGTGATCTGTTGCTTCATTTATTTCCATTTTGACAAGTTGCAAACTTGCAATTAGTTCACAGACAACATGAGTATGTATTCTGGTACCAGTAGTCTGAAGAGTCATGGTACCATACCCTTTGGATACACAAAGCCCTAAAAGTCAA
This sequence comes from Cariama cristata, assembly GCF_000690535.1. NCBI lineage: Eukaryota > Metazoa > Chordata > Aves > Cariamiformes > Cariamidae > Cariama > Cariama cristata. Next base: position 1,500 of record NW_009613455.1, read on the forward strand.
AGAAATGTACTCTTGGTCTTAAAAAGATACAGTAAATCTACCAAGTTCTTGTAATTCTAATTATGTGACTGAATTTGAGTTATAATCTGTATTTCAAATTGTCATATCTCCATTTTGCTGGCTACATGGGAGAGACAAATAGGCATAAGGAAAAGTTTATTACACCTACCTTTTCTTGGAAGAAAATAGACAACATTCAGGTTATTTTTAGTGTATGGAAGGTAAGTGGAGAGGAATGTCCTGTGTATTTCTTATCGACTGTTGTAAGACTGTTATGCTGCATCTCGCCGAAATCTCACATTACAATTTCTTTAAATTAAAATGTCATATTATTTTTATAGTTAGCAATTGAGGGAATATCTTTTTTTCAATGTGTTAATGTTTTGTGGAAAGCTTAGAGTGCTTCTGCAGTGTACCTTGCTGGAAATGTAACGTAGAGACTTGTCAAAGAAGTCATCTCCATTATACTATGGACAAATCAAAGCAGAAATAATAGAGGACTTGAGAGGAAGGATGATCTTTCAAAAAGTTCTTGTGTCCTTAATAATGCTTATTTTTGTTTGTAGATCATAGAATCATAGAATGGTTTGGGTTGGAACGGACCTTAAAGATCATCTGGTTCCCACCCCCCCTGCCATGGTCAGGAACACCTTCCACTAGACCAGATTGCTGAAAGCCTCATCCAACCTGGCCTTGAACTCTTCCAGGGGTGGGGCATCCACATCTTCTCTGGCCAAGCTGTTCCAGTGCAACCTCATGGTGAAGGTTGATGTTTTTCTTATGCTGGGGACCCCAGAGCTGAACACAGTACTCCAGATAGGGTCTCCCGAGAGCGGAGTAGAGGGGCAGAATCACCTCCCTCAACCTACTGGCCTTGCTTCTTTGTTACCACTCAGGATGCGATTGGCTTTCTGGGCTGCAAGTCCACATTGCCAGCTCATATTCAGTTTTTCATCCACCAGTACCCCCAAGTCCTTCTCCACAGGGCTGCCCTCAATCCACTCGTCATCCAGCCTGTATCCATGTTTGGGGTTGCCTCAGCCCAGGTGCAGGCCCTTGCACTTGGCCTTGTTGAAGTTCCTGAGGTTCACACAGGCCTACCTCTCAAGCCTGTCCAGGTCCCTCTGGATGGCATCCCTTCCCTCTAGATTATCAACCACATCACTCAGCACTCGCTCAGATTTCAGAATGAATCATGCAGATCAGCTGAAAAATGTTATTCTGGATTTTGTCCCATCTCAGTTTCCTGTCATTTGCCCATAAATGATCAAGTAAGGAAGAGTGTAAGAAAATGAGAATGTATAGCTTCTGGCAATCCGTGTTCTAGGGACATTCTGGGCTGCAGATTGCCATAAATGTTCTGTATTTAGCTAAGAACAGGTTGTATGAACGTCACTTTTAATATTTTTGGATTCCACAATATCCTTGAACCTTTATCCCTTCTAGTTCCTATCTTATTTATTGTCTTCTTAAAAACCAGTTGTTTAGTTCATTTATTTAAGCAAGGTTCTTCTCTTGTATCTTTGCTAGTATTAGTATGTCTTACTATATTCTGTTCTACTCTTTCACAGAATATTTTCTGGTTAGGACATGCACCATTTTACTTAGGAATTTCTAAACACCTTCTCATGTTTCATGGGTAAACTGAGTTATAATGATGATGCTTGAGGAAGACATTACATTTGATAAAATGACTAAGGTTGATGACTTATTTTTAGTTTAGTTTCCTAAGGAAATTAGGTTTATGTGATGACACTGTTTATTACAAACTAAGTTTGTTTCTTCCCTGTGATACCCTTATGCTCACTGATGCTTCCGTTGAAGTAATTTCTCTTTCATTTCTCTATCAGCTAGCAAATTCATTGATATGAAACTCCTAAAAATCTGAATTTGAGTAGAGATATCTATATTAGGATCTATATTAGGATTTCCTTAGAGAGGAAAGTAGTTTGCAACACAGAGAAGTTCTGTCTTGAATACCTGGATATTTAAAAGAATGTAAGTAAGAAAACATGGTAGGTTGTATAGTTTGTGTTGTTTTGCGTGGGAGAGGGATTTGGCTTCAGTACTTTGGGCGAGCAAAGGCATAAGAAAGTATATGGGATGTATATTGGATAGTGAGAAGAGCTGAGTGGGGAAAGTGAATTACTTTTTTCATCTTGTGGTTAAAATATAGGAAAACAAAGATTAATGTCTCCAAGATATACTGGAACGCTACATCCCTACAACATATTGAATATTGTTGTTTATGTACATTTTATGGAAACTACACAAATTTATTACTGATGAAGGTAAAATATACAGCTTATGTGAAAGAGAGATTAGAGATTTAGTTTAGCTAGGATCTAAACCAAAACCCTGGAGCATTTTGATTCTCAAGTTTATTACTTGTGATATGTGAGAGATGGTAGCTAACTAATAAAATGCAGAATAATTTCTTTTTAGGTAAAAAAGGGTTCTTAAAAGTTGTTGCATGCTTCTTGTTGCCCCTTGACACTGAACCATTAAGCTGCTTTTGTATAAAGCATCTATTAAGCGTGAATACTTCAATATGATGTTTAGAGGTGTGAATTTATAGGAGGTGAGTGGTAATGTTCAATCTCTTCAGACACAACTTTCCTCTGTACTGACTTGGGAGCACTGGGTAATGATCAGCCAGTCCCAAAAATTTTTATAAGTATTTTTTTCTAAATTTTATATTATAAAACTTTGTTGTATTTTACAAATGGATTTGGATTGTATTCTAGATTATTTTAGCTAAGGTAGGAAGCTACTTATGCCCTTTTTTCTTCCATGAGGCTTGCAGTTTTCTGCTCCGTTCATGTCATCTGCAGTTTGTCAAATGGGCTGTTCGCTAAGCAATCCGCCAGCTGTTCAAAACATCTGCAGTATACGTAGTGATAAGGCAGACTGTTCACTAAAAGGCATAAGTCTATCAGTATCTTAAGAGAAGAATAAGTTATGGATTCATCTACATGCTCAGTAATTAACTGATTGACTAGGTTTACATAGGTAATATTGGCAGAAACCATTATTGGCTATGTGTACTAAACCTAGTATTAACAGCATTTTGCTGAACATTCAGCAGACTTTTTCATATAATTTAATGATTATAAGATTATGTCGAGGTTATTAAACTCTAAGTCTTTTTTTTTTCACTACTAGCTCAACTGTATTGCTCTGATTAATTTACTTGATTACAGAAAGTGAGGTGCAGTCTGCAGATGCTTGCACCTAACAATTCTGTATGAAATTATACTAAATCTGCTTCATTTCATTTTCTAAAACATGTGCATTTTGTTGGATTGGGAGGAATTTATTGTTCAGTTCCAAGACAGAATGCATCAGCCTTGAATTTCAGAAGAGGCAGATGCTATTTTCTCTTGTTTGAGGTCTTTTTCTCTCAGGTTCACAGTGTGTCTCGTGTGTACTCTTTCTCCATTGTCTCATGTCAACGATCTGACCTGACAATTGGCAGCAACTATTGTATGGCCAAAAGGACAATCCCTTAGCTAAGAAGTTTTTCTGAGTCCTCATTGTGAAAAGGATACTTGACTGTTCCAGGCCCATGAATAAATTTAGACTGTATTTTCCTGTGTTATTAAAAAAATGCAGAAAAAACCCTGATTGAAACAATGAAGTTAGGATTTGTACAAAAACCTTACAGGAAAACATTGCACACAAAAAACTGACTGTAATTTCAGTCAAATCAAGTCTGGTTTGAAAAACAGGGTGTTCATCAGGGCAGTCAGGAACTCGCTTCTGTTTTGTTGGTGCCACAGTACCTGCTTAGCTCCAGATACTATGAATTTTTTCATTGCACTTGGAGTA
>NW_009613456.1:0-18332 GCF_000690535.1 Cariama cristata
GGGGGGGTGCACTGAGTTGTTTTAAAGTCTATGTTAGAAATTATTTTTTTGAGTCATCTAATTGTGTATCATATCAAAGATACAGGAGAAGGAACTGAGAAATCTTTTAGCACTCACAATCATAAAAATGAAGTAAGTGTTTATCAGGAGATTAGCAACACTGACCACATTTTGTCCAGTTGCTTTTGCTAGAGCCATCAAACTGGCTATATAGGTGCTAGGCTGAGAGTAATCACCATAAGTGTAGAAGGGTGCAACTTTGGCTTGAAACCTGTAAAATAAAAACATTAGTTCTTAAAAAACAACATTTTTGTTGTTATTTACACTCAAAAAATTCTTTCTAATTGAAGCTTGTTGAGAGACAGGATAAAAATGGGAGGAGGACTGCTTCTGTGTAAGGAACAGTAATTAGAATAGCGTGTGGTTGCCCAAAACTGTCTTCTGTATAGGTAAGGATTGTATTGATGCGTTTTATTTTTGCAAAGTACTTGTCTACTGTGAAATAATTTATCCACGTGAAGACGATGCTTGGTAAAGTCCTTCTGGGTATTAAATCAGCCAGTATCTTAAAGAAGAAATAAGGAGCCACTCTGTAATACCCACATGTATACTTACATCTAGAACACAAAAATAATCGTATGTTAGGATCGTATTTTAGTAGCAAAGTATACTGTATGCACAAGGACAGTGCTTCTCAAAGAAACAGAATCATTTGAATGATAAAATGTTTTTTAAATTACAGTAACTATATTAAAAACTTCTTAAAAGAACTGCTGAGGCTGATCCTACCAGGTATGCATAAAAATTAATTTACATTCCCAGTACTGCTTAATAAATACATCGGGACTAAATCCTCTCAGTCTGTTCAGTCTATTAGTATATCTCAGAGCTTTTCCATGCCTCAAATTCTATTGTTGCTGCTCTTGCACTTTTGAAACTCTGTATTTGTTTTTAGTCCTGCTTATTTAGCCATCTGTTGAGGCACTACATTGCCTTTTTACAATTTTTAATTTCCTTTGTAAGCTTCTGTGGAATGTCTTGAAAATAAGTCGTTTCAACCACTTTTTCAAGCCCAGAATTTGTTGATACAGAATCAGAGAATCACAAAAAAGTCTGGGTTGGAAGGGACCCATGGTTAAGGAATCCTGAAGAACTGGCCAGAGATGCTTTTCCTCTACAACGGTGGTTTGGACTTACCAATGTTTTAGACTCTAGAACATATTACATTTATTCAGTTGAAAAAAAGTTTCACTGATCTGTCATTTCCAGAAAATGAGTAACTTCTGGTTTAGATATCTGTGCATCTCTGTTATCTGACTCTTCCTCTTGTCTTCTGGCTTTTGATAGTAGTCCATACATTCTGTACTTCAAAATACTTGCCTGACAATATCTAGCGGAGAGACTACTTGCTGCTACTACTGTGTCGTTCTTAATCTCTTAATCTATAGCTATTTAGTCTCTGTGATGAAAAGAGACAGATTTATGATATTTTTTTGTGATATTGCTATCTTAATTATTTTTCTTTAATACCTCCACTAGAGAATAAATAATTATCTTTATTGGCTGTCAACGTCAAGTGTCTACCTGACATAAATTCTTTGTGGCTTTTATGATATTTTTTTTTTCAATCCTTCCTCAGTGCTGGAACAACCTCCTGAATTGCGAATCTCTTTATTGATATATTTTTTACATGAGCATACATTACTGGTAGTAAGAAAGAATAAAGCACTGATTCTAAAGAAAGAACAATTGAAAGCCACAAATTAGTTGTGCAGGGTTTTTTTTTCTTAGTTACTGAGGCAGGAGATATTGCAGTGGGACATGCGTACAGTAGAATAAAATGCCAGTGGTAACTGTACTGGTAGTAACAAAAAGATCTTTTTGTCTTGTGGTAAAAATGTGTCTCTATCCTGAAACTAGACAGGAGCCAGCTAACCAGTTCTGTACCTTGTGTTCAGTTCTGGCTTCAGCGGCTTACACACCTCCTCATATTCCAAATTCCTTGTGGAATGAGTTGTCATCCCCTGCCTTGGTAGGATGCTACTCTACAAGTATGATTCCCTTGGTGCCTCCTGGAAAACCTAAATTAAACAAATGTCTTTCCTCACAGATAGTAAATATATGGCCTGCAACATTTTTATTGTATCTACCAGCACAGAAGTCAAGAAAGAAGATGATGACATGTCTTATGTAGCCCAAAGCAGGCAGCCAGTAGTAGTGACTTCATCACCAAAACACGTTAAGTCCGTAGCAAGATCTACTGAGTCACTGAGGTACACGTGAAATCTTTGCTTGAACCAATGCAATTTATAAAGCTTTATGTACACTGTGTAAAATAGCAGGTCTGATTCCTGAGTCAGTGTAACTCACAGGCCTTTTAGACGTGTTATTTGAAAAGTCAATAGTGTATATCATGTAGTTGTCCAACCACATGTAAATATTTTACAGAATCAATTAAATGACTCACTTGCTAACATCAGTTTGAACACAATGTAGCAATTCTGAAACTGAGATGTGCTTTCTAGCAGCTGGAATTGGATGACTTTCCCATAATTATTTATTACTTTGGGAACTGCACTTCAGTCAATTACTTGTTGTGAAATAAGTCAAAGAGGAGGAAATTGCTTCCCAAGCAGGGCTGGGGCAACACGCTTGGAAGTATTAGCTCTTTCCAGCCAGTTTAATACCTATTTTTGCCTGTTACCTGGCAATAACATTAGGTGCTTGCTAGTAGCAGAATTTATGGCTGGGAGATTGTAACAGCTGATCAAACAGATGGAAAAGTTATAGTTTAGGCAATGAATGAAAAGAGTGCTCATACCGAGCAAGGCAGAAATGAGTACTTCACATGACATGCAGGTATTTGGGGGAAGAACACTTCCAGCTAGGTCCCTGGTTTGCTGAGGAAGAAGAAGGGTTAGTAAAAACATAACACCCCTGCTGTTTAGCAATGCTCTGCTATTAATTACAGCAAACAAAGCATTCATTACAAGGAATTACTTCCAGTTACTGGCACTGAAAATATAAAAGCCTTACTTTCCGTACAGAAAGCAATAAAATCGAAAAGTGGTGGCTTTTAAGATTATGGTTATCATAAACCTTCCTTCAAACTAATCAATTCAAATGCATTATAGTACCTCTTTAGAAAGTAACGACCTTCAGCTTGTGATTTATTTTTAATTATTTTAGAGTAGTTCAGGCGGAGGATTTAAAAGAAAAATCTTCCACCACATTGGATAATTTCACATAAAACCTAAACCTAAGTAAGTCTTTTAAAGTTTCCTAGAGTCCAGATTAAATCACTTACTGTTAAATATAAGCAAAGTGAAACAGGAATTTTCATACACAAAAACACATTTTCAATTGAGTTAGTGATGTAATCAGAATGATTAAATTCTGTACATCACAATTGTTTAAGACTAAGTTCAAATGACAAAAATCTCAGGAAAACGATGGTGTCAGGCAGTTCTGTCATTTTTAAGCCCGAGCAATGCATGAGTATTAACACCGTAAACCCCTTGAGCCGTGGTACCCTATCCCTAAGATCCCGCCGAAAGGAGCGAATGTCAGGGGTAGTTCAGCTCCTAAGCCAATTGCAGTGGAAAGCAGGGATCATATCAAGACCAATTTGGAGCAGATTAATGAAAAAAGGCTTAATGAGCCGTGTACCCCTAGAAGAATGCTTGTAAAATCCATCCCTAATGAGGGTGGGGAGATAGAAAAGATTGTGAGAAAGAAGTCAGGACCATTAACCTTGGGGTATTACGAGATCCTTGAGAGTGTAATTCTTGTCACAAGGTCAAGCTTTTACAAAGCAATTGTTAAGGATCTCCATCGTATCAGCACACAGACACACACACATACTCAAAGCCTTTTGACCTTGGAGATTCTGGACTCATTTCCCTTCTCCTGCTATTTTTTCCTGCTTTTCTTGTTCATAAAGGTACACGTTATAGTACTATACAGATGATGTATCTCCTGGGTTGTGCAAGTGATCTAATTGTATTAGTCAATGCCCAAACAGAAGGGGATGACCAAGGTTTTATTTATTATTTCACTTCTGCCTTTCTCTCATCTTGATTTGTGTGTCTGTCTGTTGGATTGAAGAAAGAAAGGAAAATTATCATCTCTCTGCCATAGTGGGCCTGCCGCTCTAACTTGAATCTTGAACGAGGACAGGCTGGCATTAGCACCCGCTACCAATTTAAATTTTTCTGAAGTACAAGAAAATAGTCTGCCATGAGTGGTCAACTTCAAGTAATTTATTAGTCCTATCTTCTTCTGATCCAGATATATATGGAAAGTAGAATGCTGGATAAAAAGAGAAAAATACAACCTTAATTTAAAGCCTATAGTGTGACAGTGAAGTCTGAGATGACTACTAATGTAATTTCTGGTCGTGCAACTAAGGTATAGAATGTTATAAATCTCATTATGGAGTTGCAGAGCTCAGCTAACTAGTTTGATGGCTAGGTTGTGCTGCTGTCAGTTCATTAGTGTGTGGGCATTCTCATTAAAATCACTGGGAGCAAATAAGCTAAAAAGTGATGGACTTAGTGATTATTTCCTTTCTGAGAAGTCACTGTTGTATTTTTATGTTCAGATATTTTTCAGATACATTTATTTTATCTTCAGATTGGAACACAGTCTGTGTGATCACATTTATAACTTTAAATGTTGAAATGTTAAGGACCAGCGACAACTACCTAGGCTGTAGAGTTCTACAGTTGTAGTCTGGGCTGGTGGATTTTTTATTTATTTTTTTTTCTCCAAAGACAGCTTCTCTAATTCCACTTTCATTTCTGAGTAGTACGAGGACCTGGAGTACGTTTTCTGCGAATTTCTTTGCAACAACCACATTGCTGTTATCTCCTCACCATTTCCTTCTGCTTAAAAGGGAAAAATGTGTAAGTAAACTAAAGGTATGGAACAGTTTCTGCCAATTTTTGTACTCTGAAGCTTTCACTTTCCCCAGCAGCACTACATCTTACCATAAAGCAATATCGTAATTAGTGATTGGGTCAGCAAGAATCCTGAATTCATATGTATCAAAAGATTAAGTTTAGAACATACTGTGAGCTGTCCAAAACCTTAGATCCTTTCATTTACTTATAAGTAGTATCTCAACTCTGAATGTTTTGGAAAGATAAAATCTGAATTGAAATCAAAGATAAATCAAATCTGTAAATACAAAACATAGCTGAAAGTGTTGAACAGATTTATATTTTATGATCAGAATTTTACCACCAAGAATGATGATGCATTCTCAGAGATACATGTTTCAACATCAAACTACAAATTCTAACTAATTCTAGTCTCAAGAAGACGGTCAGGGTGGAAGATTGTACTCCTGAGAGTTCTGTTATCTTTCTTGTTTCGCATCTCTGTAGCCTTCTGCACAAAGGAAGGAATCAAAGGAGAAATTCATACTGGGGCAGTTCCATGAGACAGAGCCTTAAATGAGGCAGGAATAAGGAATTCATAAAGCCACATTACCTTCTCTGTATGCCTCAGCGGTTTGTGATTATTGCAACTATCAAGGAAGCTGCACAGGTAAGAAATGAAGTGTTTTAACACAACACCTGTTTCTCTTGGGTATCATCTCTAGTGATGTTGGACGTAGTTGATAGGATGAACACTGTGATTCAGCTTTCAAAAATTTAACAAAGGACTTCTTACATTCAGGGTGTGAAGAAGTTCCCTTGAGTTCTTTAGGAGGTTAAAATATGGTGGTATGTTGTAGTCTTAGCAGCTCTGAGCCAAGCAGTCCAAGCCTTAATTGTATCCACAAGTACTCATGGGTGCAAGCTGTGAAATACAAGCTTGAATATCTGCTAATAATGACTAACCCAATTCTTGAATTAGTCATCATGTTTTAATATATTGAAATACTGTGCAGGATTTCAGTGGAATACTGGAATGGCAAGGTGAAGACTTTTTCAATTTTTTTTTTACTAAAAATGTTGGGGTTTTGAAGAGAATACAAATACAAAATGTCAAAAATTTCAAATCTCAAACACAAATTTTTTCTTTTTTCGTGGGAAAGGTAGCAAAAGCTGACATGCTGGAAGACTTTTAAATGCTTGCAAACATAAAGGAGAGGAGAAATCTTCAAAAAGAATTCTGTAATGGGTCTCATCTTTTTATGTATGATACCTGCCTGCTGTGACAGTTTGTTTACAGTTGTCCATATAAATCTCATACAGATTTTTAGAAGTATCCTCTAAATTTGCATTAAAACTAACCTAGCTTCAGAGATTTTTAACAAAAATGTTGATTATTGTAATTGTATTGGAAGCAGGTTACCATCTTGGAAATAGCTTATTATTGTTGCTTATCCTCAAGCTGTGAAACGTTCTTTTGTCATAAAGAAACCATCTTGTCGTACTGGAAGGACTGTCACATGCATTTTTCAATGCCACAGCAGATGATGCTTCAGTAATAATACTTCAGAAAAACATCAGGATTGTTGTATGGCTCACATCCCTAATCTGCAAAAAAAAATGAAACAATACTAGGCATCAAAAATGACTAAGGTAAGATTTAATAAAAGGGTACAGAATGCTCTAAGACCAATGCTAGGAAAAGTCTTAAAAGAGCAGTGACACAGGTACTATTGATAACAAACCAAAAAAGGCCCGACACTGCCAGAGATAGAGAGGACGAAAGTCTTCACGTCAGGATTGGAGCTAAAGTTCATAAATAGTTTCAGTATGTTGGTTCATTCCATCAGAAAGATGGAAAGTTAGAAAGATGAGAGCTCAGTTGTTTCCAAGTTGATATGAACAGAGATGATATGCTCCCCATATGTTTCAAAAAGTAACATTAAAATAGGCCATTGACTGGGAAACTGAGCTATCGCTACGATGAATAACATACCTGTGTTTATCTGTTCTCAATAGCTGCAACTCCCTTAGGTGCTTTGGCCGTTAATTCTGTCACTGAAAATTGGGAGTGAGACTCCTTAACGCTGGGTGTGTTAAAGAGCGGGCATTACTTTATTAGGTGCTGGGTGCATGGGGGATCTCTCCTCCTAGCATGCTCTCCAAACCACATGAAGATACATGTTATATTCAATAAAATAATTGCATATTCACAGCACACTGCGTATTCATTGTTATTCACACTCAGGATTGGTTACAAGTTTCTCACTTCTAATGTAAATCAGTACGCACCCTCCGTTAGCACTAACGAAACCTCTCTGTCAACCGCGCATGCTCCCCAAGCGGGGTTTTACCCTCTTTTGGGGGGGCCATTTGAGTTGGAGGTCGCGATCTCCCACTACCACAGTTACCTCTGTCCTGCTCTCAGCTGATTAACTACTGATGTCTGGGGGTTGTAACCTTTTATCAGCTTGGCTCCTTTGATGCCCAAAACTTCCTCCCTTGAAGGCTGCTTCTTGCATTCTTAACATACTAACTTAAATAACAGTGTCCTCTTCATCACTTGTTCTTGTTTTTTTTTTTAATGCTTTCCAACCTTGGGATACCAGGCTAAAGTATGTGCCTGGTTCTCTTTTAATTTAATTCGATTGTTTAACCTTTTAGTATCAATTCTAAGTACTAAACCTTGAAAATGGAGGCAGGGCACTCTGACTGCAAAGCCCTATTCACCGGACCTTTCCTACCCCAGGAATCAGTGGGTGAGTACCAGAATATTTAGGTAAATCATTTCCTGCAAACCATTTCATAATAGGGCTGAATTAAAGGAACAAAAAGTATGTTGTCATTTCAATCCAGAGCACTGCTACATTTTGATGAAAGGAAGGACTCCTCATAAGCTGTGTGGGAAGCTCTTGTCTAGAGGACAAGCATTTTACACAGCAGTGTAACACCTCAAACCTTACCTTAAGAGGGAACTACAGCTCATTTAAGTAATAGGGGCTCTAATTAAAACGAAATTATTTTTTTTTTCTTTACAAATACAGTTAACATAGTGCAAAGTGGAAGTTTAGTCAGTGGTTTAGTCAGTGCCTGTCGCTGTCACTAGAACCCCCAGTTGTTGAAAGCTCACCAATCTATCTGAAGTACTGTGAAGCATTATGAGTAGGGCTGTGGTACATTTATCAAACACTCTGAATATGGACTAGTGAGGGAGATGAATGGAAAAGATGATTGTCCTCCCCTGCCTCGACATCCTGAATGTAAAAAGAAAAAACAGAACTGACATTCAACTTCTGCTTCTGTAAAAAATTGTGCTGTGACTAATAACACACAGGCGTGCAAATCCGAGTAGTATGAAGCGTGCCAGGATGAATCCTGATGACCTGTTCCATGTTTAAATAGCTTTTGTGAAATATATTTCCATTGACTTTAAATACTTATGTAAAATCTGAACAAAAGATTTAGGATTTAGTGCTCACGTGATATTTCTTGAGGATAAATTCTTCTCCTGGCAAGTAACTGAAAATTTGATCCTGTTGATGGTTTGATAGCTAAAATAACATTATAAATATTGTCCCAAGACAGATGTGTAGAAAATACTGCTTAGTCTCAGGGTTTTTTTCCTTTCCAAAAATATTTGGCATCTCTTATTAAAAAAATCATATCTATTATTTACAAAATATAATGATGTAAATGAAGCAGGTAAGAATAGAGATTGGCTAAGTCCTGAAAACAAAGCAGAGAGAAAACCGGGTAGGGTCACATCTCGCAGAACAAGGTAATACTATGACTGTTCTCCCAAATCTCAAACAGAAAAGACATTTTGAAGAAAAAGTAAATAAGCAACAACTTCAAGATATATCTAACCCAGTGAGGCTGTCCTAAAATGATGTGTTGTTTAGGCCTAAACCAAATCCTTTCTGTGGAGTTCTGGGATGGGAGACAGGACAACAGCTCTACATATCAATACATGGAAATATAGTCAATATATATTAATATATCGATACCAATATATGGAAACTAGTATACAGAGGTTTTACCACAGTAAGCAGAATACCTGACATCTCAGTGCAAGTCTGCATTAAATGACTCCGTTCCTTTTAATGCAGAATGCGTCCCTAAGGGGCCACAAACAGCAAAGGCAGTTATTTACCTCTACTGCATATCCAGAGGTACAATTATCAAAAGGTTCCCAGAGAGCCCATGTGCATCCTCCCATCTAAGAGCCTAAGAAGAAACAAAACCATTCTGAAAGGAACCTGGAGAAGTAAATGAAATGAAGTAAAAGCCAAATAAAAACTGGCTTGCCTATCTAGTTAACATACTTCCAGCTTCTGTGCTGAGCATAAAGTGGAATTCTCTCCAAATTAAAAATTTATGCAGTCGCTAAGTACAGCTGGAACAGCCATTTTGACAAACCTCATTTTCATTTTTCCCATCTCTTCTAGCTTTGTACCGTCTTGCAGTGTGATTATGAGATCCAGACCGCACTGGTGTCCTGCTGCCATTGCTGCTGCCTTACAACAAAAACCTGGGAGGGTATGGATTAACAACATCACTCAAGCCTCACTGCAAGGACACATCTTTGTCGAGATGATAAAAACCCAACTTGCGGTTACGTTTGGTATGCTCTTCTACAGCTCTCTTTCTCTCGTGCAGTTCAACTGTGAATAGTAATGTTTGATGAAAATGTTATTCCACAGGAGCTGTGTCACTGGTTTCAAAACTACAGTGAAATATTTCAGAGCATGGCTACAGGTTACCACTGTAGAAAGCCTCGTTCCATGGTGCTCATTGCAAGGGTTGCAAAGGGAGGCTGGAGAACAATGTAGGTTGTTTGGTTTTTTTTTCCTCCTATTCTCCTTCATCTTCACTCCTCTGCCTCATGTCATTGCCCTGGGTCTGCAGTACTGCTTCCAAACTAAGTTATTTCTGACAGAAAAGGAGAGCGTGCGCTCATGCTGCTTCTCCAGTCGAATCACCACAACCATCCTGGAAGGAATGGTAGAACTCTCTTGGAGAAATAAGAAACTTGGAAAATTCTTGAAACTCTGGTAGAGGAAAAAGATTAAAAGTACTTAAATACAGGGAGAAGAAGGCAGCGGGAACTCAGCTGTTCTAGGTGTGTGACAGCAGCTTGTCCCAGCCTACCTACGGCACTTGCTGCCTTCTGCAGCTCCCTGACGTTTGCAGAGGGAGAAAACGTGCAGGAAAATTGGCAGAGGTCAGAAGGACACAACACTTCGCTGGGCAGTAACTTATTTTAATACACTGTAATTTAAATGCAATGCCAGTAAATTTGAAGATGGAAAAGTGTAACAATTTGTATTATGGTTAACTTTATGCTTTCTATTAACAGCAGAGCTGTCCCAGTTAAAATCAGTTGATATAAAAAACTAACAAAAGCCAGAGAGCACTAAGAAATTTCCAAATGTGACTGTGTATGACCTGTACAAACATTGCAGAAGCACCGAGGTTAACGCTAACAGCTCAAGAAAGAGCTGTAAAGTTGTCTTCTATGCATTTTTATGCGTTTACTTTATGCGTAACTCTGCAGGTAAAATCCTTTGCCTCGCAATCGTTCTGTTTTCAAATACTTTAATCTGATAGCAGGTGACAACTGAAAATGTGTCAGACAGGGACCCGCTACACTCAGTACCTGTGTTCAGAGACCCCAGCGACTGTTTGCCTGGGCGGCAAGAAAAACAGGTCAGCTACAAGATAGAAGATAAGCCGTGCGTGTAGGTTTTTCATGGAAGATGGCAGGTACACTGGTGAAGTAGTACAGCTAGGCAAGTGTTGACCCGTAACGTTACAGTACCACACATGCGCCTCCTAAATAAACTCAAGGAGTAAGGATGACTGGTGAGGATTCTGTAGACCACAGCCAAAATTAAGCAACAGGATTTTAAAATAGAGCAAATTTTATTGCATGAAATAATAAGGGGGAGTGATAAGGGCAGAGATCCTTGTTGGAAGTGCTGTTGCATCTGTACCAAGAGGGACTGCCATTGCTGTGTATGGGCAGGGGAAAAGGTGGCCTGCCAGGAAAGGGTTACTGCAACCCACAGACTCTTACAAAGGTGGTACCATCCTGTACACTTCAAATTGGTCACTGTAAAAAAGACTGAGAACTCCTGACAGCAGCGATAACAGGAGAGTGAAGATGACTTGCAGAGAAAATGCGAATTTCAGTACAAGGATTATGTGAACTGGCAGAGTAAGAAAGTACACGGTCACCTTTATTTAAAAAATCGTGTTTCTACCCCTTGAGCTTGGTAAGAAAAAACTTGATGGCATCAATCAAGTATGCTCTAGAGTGGTAACGATTCCCAAATAGAAAAGGGCATGAGATGTGCACTGGGATGGAGAGGACATTTTTGTTGCTGTCTCACATAGAACACATTAGCAGTCCAGGCCTCACTGGTGTCCTGGTGAGCATCACTTTGGACTGAATTACTTGCCAGTGATTGTAGGTGCCAATGGAAGTATGGAACCATTTTATTTTTATTTTTTTTCAGGCTAAGCCATTAAATATTAGTCTCATTGTTTTACAAACTCACAGCTAGAACATGCAGGAAGACTTGAATGGTCTCTTGAAGAAATGAACAGTTGCATACTTTTTATGGCATACTTTGTATGGCAAAGGGAACCGAGGCACGCTGGACATTTCAGTGAAGTATGTTAATACTAAGGTTTTAATACACAAGGATGGTATTCACATTGTTGACTCTTGTAATCATAAGCAAAAGTACAAAGGAAGGTCTCTTCAAAAAGAAGTCCATTTATCAAGCTACTAAACAGTGGGAATTGCATTTTTCATTCTGGTTTTAAGAGAACTTCTTCATGAAGTGCAGTTTCAGGTAGGCAATGGTGAGGAATATTACTGTCATGCAGGCGAGAGCCAGGTGGTTCTGCCACAGGCCCCAGCAACTCGCATCAATACCTTGATTTTTCAGATATTCATCTCCGGTACACCACCTACGGATAAATACACACACATTTATAAACTTAGTCAGTTGGAAGATCTCTAGAAGTTGTTGTGTGATTTCATGTCCATAGTAGGCCAGGCAAACATCAGCTATATGTTACTATTTTGTTTTCTATTTGTCGATTTGTTTTTCTTGTAGCTGCAATCAGTTTCCTGTAGGAAGCTGAAATGTGTTTTTTGAGGCTGTATAATTGTAGTGTGTCTGTATGTGTTTCAGTAAATGCAGCTTAAAGAAAAGGGAGAAGCATAATACCAGATATTTCTATTGTTGTGAATACTAACTATGACAATAAGAAGAATGTTCTCTGCAGACAGAATGCAAAAACCCAGTCCAAACTTCATTTTCCATATGAAGACTCACAGATTCTGCTGGTCATCAGTGAGTATCTCGCAAACAGACTAATGCTTTAGGACTTTGGAAGTTACTGGTGGTGGGATTCATTTTAATGTACCAAAATACTTACGGCCGGCTTCTCTGTTGATAGTTATCGTTGCTGATTACATCTGTGGTGTTGCTGCTGCTGCTGCAAAAATTCAGACCAGTCAATTCATTGATTTGTAAAGCCTTTTAAAATAAAAGAAACAATGACAGCAGAAATTAGTAGGTAAAGGAACCATACCTGAACAAGATGAGATATAATTCAATTCAAATTTATTCTGAAAAGGTGATGGTATTGCTGTTATTGGCCAAATCCCCATTTTTTAACTGAGCAGCAAGGTTCTTTTTCTTTTAGGAGAGGAATGTGTGCAGTCCACATCCTGTAACGCACGCCCGTCACCAAGCTTTTAACACCTTGCCCAGGCTGGACTATTTCTGCACAGGCGTATTACGACCCAAATTTCTGTGTGAAACATCACCCTGGCTTAAATGGTCAAAAATAAGGAGAAAAGTTTTAGCTTGGCAAAATTTTGTTTGATGGATGGAAAAGTGAAGCATTGGTTTTTTTAGAGATAACGTTGTTTACTCTGTATCATTTTCATCCCACTGCATTCCGTGGATGTAGCTGTTTGGGGTCTCTCTTGTATGAGGTGTTCCCAACTTACAGAAGTCAACTCTCCTAAACAGCAGCAGGTGCTGGGTGATGAGCAGCCTTTCTTGATTCAAGATACTGCACTACGTTCTGCGGTTGCTGTGTTTAATTAGCTTACCTTTTGCTCGTTAGCCCACAAAGTTTGGAGCTTTCTGTACCAAGAGTAAAGACATTCCTTTCTAGCAAATCTTTTCCAAGCTTGTACACAGGAAAATCCAGCACTTACTGTCATGGCGTATCGAGGGATACTAAAGTATTTGAGCCAGGAGAGCCAGGACATGATGCTTGTGAGATTGACCAGCAACCCAGAGAAAATCTAGAAGCAAGGATTACAGAAAAAAAAAAAAGCCCCCAAAACAACAAGAAAAAAACAAATTACAAATTACACGCTGTTACCGTGTGTTCTTCTCTAGCCCTTGACTGTGCTTCTTCAGATTAAAAAACAAGTGGGAAGGCATTTCTAGAGGAAGAAACTCTTCCAGTGGAAGAACAGGGGAGAGGGAAGGAATGACTTCTGTTACCAAGCTTTGGGCCATAACCCCACATGGTCCTTCTCCTGAAATGAGTAACAGGGGATGCTTTCACCCGTGCATTAAACCCATATGCTTCCCATCTGTGGGCCCTGCACGGGTTCCCATGGACATGTGGAGTTGCTGGAGATCTGCTCTGACTTTTGGTTGTGTGCCCTGAGTCTGAGGCAATGTGGGGTTTGGCTGTTGGTTCAGCGCTGCCTCGTTGTTTATGGTGCCTATCTTCTAACTGCAGCTCTTTGTGTCTTGTCCGGGTATAACATGCCCGATGGTTGGCCCTGCAGCTGAGGAGGACAACTACGATAGAGGGCTCGGAGAGCAGGAGGCTGCAGGTCATGTCCTCACCCGGCCAAATTTGTCTTTAGCAAAGCTAAAGAAGGGTGAATGAAACATAGCTCTCAGATGCTTTTCTGCTTTCTGGGCAGTACACTGGCTGCCAGAGCCCCGGAGAAGAGGACAGAGGACCCACTCTCCCTCCCCCTCACTCCCAACCCCCCAGTTCTTCTTACTTAAAAGGACAAATCAGAATATTTGACCCCACAGTATCAGAATATTCAAATCGGACAAATCAGGATATTCAACATACTCGACCTCACAGACTTTTTGCAGAATTCAGCTGAACTCTGTGCTGGCAGGATTTCTAGATTTCGGGATTTCTAGGATTTCGTCTTGAAAACCAAATGATGTTACTCACAATCATAAAAACAAACGCGATAGTCATCAGCAGGTTTGCTACAGCAACCACGCTCTGTCCTGCTGCAATGGCTAGTGCCATGGAAGTGGCCGTGTAGGACACCATTGTAAGGGTGAACATCATCGTCAAGAAGGCTTCTGCTGTTGGTTTCAAACCTTAAAGATCACAACAAGAAGGATTTCAGTATGATCCTGCCATGAGCTCTACCATAACCTCTCCTGACTTACGTAGTGTATCCTGCCTACAGGATACGTTTTGTCTGATAGCCTAGCCTACGTCACCAAGACCCAAGACTGCAGTGGGGCTTGTGACATGCCCTGTTGGCGGAGAACAGGGTGAATAAGTAGTGTGTCTGTAACTGCGGTAACACTGGAGACAGCAGAATGGGTAGAAGTTACAGTACTGTGCTCCACATGGTCCAAGGTGAAGGCTTCACCATGGCTTCAAGTTGATTATCAAAGGAGAAATTCCTAGTGCACTTCCATCATCAGCAGTTGTACGGCATTTGACTTGTTTCCCATGGAGAGCTCTCCTAATGGACCTGGTGGCCTTTGAGTGGCTGTGGATTTGGGAGCAAGGTCTATCTCACTCCAGTTTCACAGGCCGAGAGCCTCTTGCTGATGTGGTCTTGTTTCCTATTCCTTAAGGATAAAAACTCAGACCAAAGCGAACTGTAGTTATTTATAAATTTTGCTTTCACTTTCAAGCTTTTGGGACATCCCAAAAGGATGTTGTGATCTGAAACCTTACCCTAGGAAAATGGACTGCTTAGGACATGTTTTGTCTAGGCGTTCTAGGGTTCTAAAAGTTGGTGCCAGCAATTTTCAAAGCCTCCTCGCTAACCAGAAGGCATTTCACCAAAAAGAACAAGCTGATATTAATTCACACAATATTAGGTTCTTAAAACTTCTACTTTGATAGGTGTTCTTGCAAGGATGGAAAAAGTATCTTGTAAAAGTCACCGGAAGCTGAGATGACCACAAGTGAAAAGGACTAAATCAAACCTATGTGGTAATGGTTATGGCATGCTTCCTTCTAGGGACAGTGGAGATGAGACCTGTCACAGATTCCGACGTGAATGCTTAAATCTTTAAATGTGTGTCTTCTCTGTAAATAACATGGTATGCTAAAAGCAAGGGCAGTACCCACTGCCATGCTGATGTGTTGCTTCAGCCCATATAAATATACATGTATACATGCACATATATAAAATGCGAGTGCCGTGATTTATTGAGGGGGTTGTAATGGGACTGTGAGAGAGCATACTTGCCTAACATGAAGTAAATTATACAGGTGAAGATGATGCTTGGTATAGTCCTCATGGGTATTAAATCAACCATTAGCTTTGAGATGAAATATGCAGATGTCCTGTAGTACCCACTGATATATTCATGTCTGGAACACAGAGATATATACAGCATATTACAAATTTGATCACTAAAAATCAGATTATTTTCACCTGGAGACAAATGAATTCTAGCTCAAACTGGAAAAAAAGTTCTTTCATAGTTAGGTTGTAATGCAACTGTCCAGTAAGCCACACACTATACTAATGGTGGCATTTTCATATGCTCATCAATATGGAAACTTGTGCACGTAATTTTTAGTAAATGTATGTGTTGTGTTGTCAAAACAGAGAGAGAAGGTAAAGCTTAAATAATTTTCCTTTTCTGTACAGTGTAATCTGCTTAGCTTTAACGAATCCAGTTAGATACTGTTTGCTGTCCTCACTAGCAAGTCACAAACTTATTAATCAATACCTAAATTGAGTATTCAGCGTTTTTTTCCTACATATGTTAATGATTTTAAACTCTGAGCCATTTGCAATCAGAGGTACCGTTTGGGGGATTTGCGGCCAACTCACAGGCTAAAATGAGTACATTTGCAATGAGCACTAATAGTGAAATAATTGGAAAACTGCCCTGTGTGTACTTAAGTGACAATCAGCTACAAGCTAATGAGGACAAGCAAACAAACTCTCCAACAGTAGGCCCCGATAACCTTTTGTATGTTTTACTTACGTAAATATCTTTTTTTCCCCAACAAAGAGTTCAATAGCTGAGATGCTGCTGAAACACTGGTTGGTGGTCAGAAAGAACATTGCACCCACTCTACGAAAAGCAGAAGAGCAAGCTGTTATTAAAGATGTGAAGTAAGTGTAGCGTTACCGCTACAGCGTACCTAAATCCAGCCGTAGTGCTGGGAGCTTGGCAGGATGTGCCCTCCCATCCCAAATGCCATGGAAAAAGGCTCGGCTACGAGCCTGAGCCTGAGTCTGTAACAAGCCTGAAGTAGATGTAGTACAGGCAATATTTGTTATGAGCATGCAAGGATTGTACGTTCTGTGATGCAGCCAAAGGATAGAAAATGAACTGACATGCAAGGACTGTACGTTCTCTGATGCAGCCAAAGGATAGAAAATGAACTGATTTTCCTTTTTTTTTTTTTTAATGTAATTTCCTGACACGTTAAAAATTCTCAGCCCATGAGGCACTTGTCTGATGCAAACTGTGAGGAACTGAATAAACAATGTGAGAAGTTGTTTTCACCTTTTCCACTAAGATTTGCTTTAATTTGCTTTGCTTTAACATTTTGTATCCGATTTAAAACTGGGCCATTTTTAAGTAAACGTTCTGAAGTGTTTCACGACTGACAGCTTGCTTAGTTGCCAACCCATGTGTCACATCATGTACATACAGCTGTTAAAATGATACATAGACCAGAATAATTTTCAAATAATTTTCTTCTGACTTACTGCTGGTAAACTCAAGTGTGTATATAGAAGCAGTTACAAGATCAAAGCTCTAGTTACCCAGGTTTATGTAGCCAAGTCTGTATATTTTAATCTTTAATCTTTTGATCTTGGGGAAATCTTTGCAGAAAAGATTGTCAGCCTCCGAGCTGTTCGTTATCCTAGAGAAGCGATGACGGAGCTTTATCAAATTGTTGGATATCCGTTCCCTAAACTGACTAACCTGTTCTGTAGTCCGGCAGAGTCTTCTTTAAGTCCAAAGAAAATGGCACCTACAACCAGTCCCAGGAAAGCCGTAACACACAGCTAAATGTAAAAAAGAAAAGAGGAGGAAAAGTGTTATTGCTTTCAAAGCTTCAGTAGGTTCTTTTTTTAAGATATGTAGCAGGTGAGTGTAGATCGATGGGAAGTGTTTTCAGAAAAAAGCTCTCCAAGCTGGGAAGGAAGTCAAAGGGGTGGTTAGCAACGTCATGGGGTCCTTCGAGAGGTGTCCGTGAGACATAGCAGGTCCCCAGTGCCACCTCAGTGCTACTTGGAGCTGGGCCCCCAGTAACCCCAAGCAGTCTTCCCTGGCTGCCGGCTTGGAGGTGATGGTTTATTTTCATGCTCCACAGTGTGTAATTCCTGGGCTCTAAAGCGCATGCTATTCATGGGGTTATTTTTAACATGAGCAAGATACTACGATCAAGCTATAGGTGTACAGATATTTGCAGTCTGTAACACAATTTAAATAGCAAGGATACCAGCTGCCTCGAGGATATAATTTAAAAGACTGAAGTGTGTACATCACACTTTTTTAATGCTAAATGCAAATGACAAAAATCCTAGCAAAACTGATGGTTTCAGGCAGTTCTGTCATTTTTAAGCCTTAGCAATGCATGAGTATTAACACTGTAAACCCCTTGAGCCGTGGTACCCTATCCCTAAGATCCCGCCGAAAGGAGTGAATGTCAGGGATAGTTCAGCTCCTAAACCAATTGCAGTGGAAAGCAGGGATCATATCAAGACCAATTTGGAGCAGATTAATGAAAAAAGGCTTAACGAGCTGTGTACCCCTAGAAGAATGCTTGTAAAATCCATCCCTAATGAGGGTGGGGAGATAGAAAAGATTGTGAGAAAGAAGTCAGGACCATTAACCTTGGGGTATTACGAGATCCTTGAGAGTGTAATTCTTGTCACAAGGTCAAGCTTTTACAAAGCAATTGTTAACGATCTCCATCGTATCAACACACAGACACACACACATACTCAAAGCCTTTTAACCTTGGGGATTCGTTTCCCCTTCACGCTGGCCATTTGCTCACTCATTATATAAACCATGATGAAGACAATTTATACCCCTGGCTTGGGAATGATTTTTCTATTGGCTCCTCTAGAATTGCTGAGAATTGCAGTGGGAGTTTTGATGGTGCTGGGACTGCAGAGTGTCCCGGTTTCAATAGAGTTAATTT
>NW_009613457.1:0-970 GCF_000690535.1 Cariama cristata
CAACTCTTGTAAGTTTTGGAAGAGAAGTGCCTGCTACATCCCCAACATTCAGCAGCACATATATCGTATGATTTAAATGCTTTTGAACTATTAGTATGTGACATCTATAATAATAATCTTCAGGTATATGCAAGGCTATAACAGACAAAAAAAACGTTATGGTTTCACAATTCATTGCTGTTCACTCCTCAATAAAACTCATCTTCAATAAGATCGTACCTTCATGTATTGCATGCATATATGACAGCATTGACAGTAATTAAAAACAAATATCCTCGGAAAGAAGGAAAGAAAGGGCAACACAAATTATGTTAAAGCACTGCATAAAATGCTTGAGAAAGAACCTAAAAAATAGGAAGCAGACATGGGTACATGAACAATAGGAATTCCTAACACATGAAAACCACTCCAACTCAGAGGCTGAAAGTGTGTGATGAAGGGCGAAAAAATGTGTGCAAGGTAGTAGACAAGGATAAATGAATCAATAAGACAAAGTTCAGGGTCACAGCTGAAATGAAGGCACTTTTTAAATATATTTGAATTTGTGTTATTTTATTATGTTTTATACCTATGCATTGTCTTTTGCAGAGAGGCTTCCTTTCCAAGACATTTCTACTCTGAGTGGCTGAACACCAGCCAGCTCTGCTCTGCTGGAGCTGAGCTCTTTCTCTAGGATTTATAATGTCAGCTACACAGCAGCAGCTACACATTGGGATTTGGTCATTGCCCCGTGGCTGGAAACAGAGGTCAAATGACCACAGGACAGGGAAAAAACCTTGCATACTTTGTAATACTCTAGTTGGAGGAACTACCGATACTGCAGCACATCCAGGGTTTTCACAAATATTCTTAACAATTACTTAATACAGTCTTCATAACTATGTTTAGACTACAGCAGATAGAAAGGCTACACCATGGTGAGATATGCACATATATGTATATTTATATGTATAAGTGTATGTGGAGTGGA
>NW_009613458.1:0-468 GCF_000690535.1 Cariama cristata
CCCTGTTTTTAATTCCTCCCTGTCCTGTATCCAGTCGCTTAAAAAAATTTCTGTCTCCATTTATTTAATTTCTTCTACTTTTTTAATGTTTTCCTGTCTATACTGTATTCTGTCAATTTAAAATTTTGTTTCTATGGCTAATCCTTTTTTTTAATTCTCTCCTGTGTGTCCTGTACCCTGTCACTTTTTCTATTTTCTTGCTATGTCTACTTTTATTAAGCTCCCTATCCATATTTTTTAATTCTTTACTGTGTTGTATAACCTGTTGCTTTTTAAAAATAATTTTAGGCATCTCTCTTTTTTTCCCCTATTCTTATTTTTTAATTTACACTTGTCTTTCCTTAAAGCCATCACATTTTAAATTTTCTATGTTGAAGTTTATCCACTTTACTGTCCCTATTTTTATGTTTTCCTGTCTATCCTTTACTTAGGTGCCTCAAGAATTTTCTTTCCGTGTCTACTTTAACC
>NW_009613459.1:0-27352 GCF_000690535.1 Cariama cristata
TGATCTTTGAGGTTTCTTCCAACCATAATAATTCTATGATTCCATGATTCTAAGATGCTCATAAATATCCAGGCTACTTTGGTAGGGGGCCTTAGTTTCTCTATTTATTGACTGAGACTGTCAATTTCTTTAAGGTCTGAGGGTCTGAATCTCTTCCCAGTAATCTTGGCAGAAATCAACAAAAATTCCAGTTAAATAAGGTTAATAAATGGGTAAACAATGACGGTGGGGAATCGTTGTCTGAAGATTTTTTTAACAAACAGTGTATTTTTTCTTTAGGCTACAAAGTCCAAACAAATAAGTCACTGTAATTTTGTCAGTACTGCTAAGTAGACTTGTTAGTTTGCTTGTGAAAGTTAATTACGTGGTAAGACACACCGTAGTTATTACTGTCAAAAAATGTAGAAGTGTGTTTATTAATTCAAAGTGTTCTATTAAAATAAAGTGTGTTAAGTACACAGCAGAAGTATTATTTTCTTCTCATTATTGTCACACAATCATTGTGGTGTTTTAAAGTATTTTTTCCCCCCTAGAATGCATACCAATGCATTTAGCACTATTAGCATATACAGTCAGTGCATTTAATATTATTGGTTTATTTTCAGGTATCGAAAACAGCAGAACAAATAATACAAATGGTGCATTTCCTGATATGGACATTCAGATTCTTCAATTTTTATCTTATTTAATACTATGGGACAGAAGAAACCACAATATAAATATCATGTACAAATATTTTTATCTTAAAAACATATAGATATTACAGATTAAAAAAATGAAAGATCAGATTTGAGGTTGCTTTGAATCAATTTAGTTCTGCTCATCCTTAGGTATATTATGGAGGCCACTGTTAAATTATCTTTATACTTACGTTCATGTTTATTTACAGTTATATTTTAATTTGTACTGAAAGTGCCTTACGTCAACATCATCTCTTTTCACACAGTGCAACTGGTGTTTATGTATTGTGGGTTATAAAGTGAAAGAGAACATTCAAATTTCTGGTCATGGAAAAGGAAAAATGAAAGACAAGATGTCTCAAAAGAATAAGACTATTATTTTCATTCATGAGGGTGTATAGAAGAGACCCAGTTGTAAGCACAGCGAAAGGTCCAATTACAAATTCAAATAGCAGTTGAAATGTACATTATTTTTAAATGTTTCAGAGTAAACTGAAAGCTCAGCTCTAAAATTAAAAGTACCAGCACAGCCAGGAAAGAAAATGCTAAGGCAAGACACCACAGAAAGAAATACATAATAATCACACAAACTAAAGGGGCAGGAAGGAAGAATGACCGTAATTAAAGTAGAATTAATAGTTTCCTTTCATAAAGTCCTAGGGCTGTCCTTCTGTCACAGAATCCCAGCCATAAAATGAAAACAAAGAATTATCCCTTTACTGAAGTGATATTTACAAAATATCTGTAAACCATTCCATGAAAACAAGAGGTCTCTGTACTATGATTCTCTAATCTAATAAAAGATTTGTAAGGTCTAAAATTAAGAAGTACACGTTTTACAGCATTTTTGTAAGCCACATTAGTTTTCCACTTTGGAGGGCCAAATTCCAGCCTTACATTCAGGTAGTCTTGCACTGCTACTTAAGCGCATTGTAATTCAGGATTTGCTTAATGCAGTAGTTCAAACGAAACAAGAATTAGATCTGATAGGTGCAATGTTGCAATAAGCAACAAACTTCTAGAATTGACTGAGTTAGTCCATCAGTCTTGCACTCTCTCCAATGAATTCTGGATGAGGAACGAAGGAAAGCTCCATATTCAGGTAAAACTGTATTTCAAAAAGATGGTATGATTGTAATAAATCTCAAATTCAACACAAAGAAAATTACATTACAAAGGGAGGCACTTTTCCACAGCAACCTTATTTGAAGATCCAACAACTATTACATACTCATACATGTATGAAACAAAACTTCTTAGGTAGGAATAACTCTTTGGTCCCTGATTTGCTAGCCCATTATTAAGAATATAATAACCAAATAGAAAATAATAACAATGGAATTCACCCCAAAAGACAAAGATAAGAAGGAAATATTACAGAAACTTTCATTCTTGCACTATATTTTCTAAGAGATCACATTTTGCAATTGTCTTATACCCATTTATTAGCACTATTTAGAACACTTAGCATCCTTCTAAAACAGG
Organism: Cariama cristata; assembly: GCF_000690535.1. NCBI lineage: Eukaryota > Metazoa > Chordata > Aves > Cariamiformes > Cariamidae > Cariama > Cariama cristata. Next base: position 2,166 of record NW_009613459.1, read on the forward strand.
ATCTGACTTTGCTATATGCAACAAAACCAGAGAAGAAAATCTTCCTCCAAGAATGTTTACTATCTTAATCTTCCCCCTAAAATGTTTACAGTCTAAGTATAAGATAAGGCATGACAGCTGGCCACAGCCAGACTTAACACAATACATGGAAAATATGAGAGAGTTTTGGTCAGCATGAACAGCATTAACACCAAGTCTACTAACTTTCTAACAATTGTTGAGTTTCTTTGCAGAGCAAAAGACAACTGAAGGGAAGACTATGAAGTATCTTTGTGGATAACTATGGAAAACTAAATTTCTTCATCTGTTTGAATAGCCTGCAATGCGGATTTATGCAAACCCGTAAAAGGGTCTCCAGAATGAAAAAGTGTCACTATCTCTGCACTCCAGGTTTGGAATCACCACGGACATCACAGAATGTTCATCAGCTCATCTCACAAAAAACTCTGTGCAGCTGACTCACAGGTATTAAAATTGAAGAAATGAAGAGGAAAAAGCAGAAGTGCTCAGTGCCTTCTTTGCCTCAGTCTTCAAAACCAAGACCAGTTGTCCTCAGGACGCCCAACCCCCAGAGCTGGATTTTAAGGACAGTGAGCTGAGTGAAGCTCCCATAACCCAGGAGGAGATGGTTCATGATTTGCTGTGCCAATCAGACTCTCATAAATCTATGGGCCCCGATGAGATTCACCCCAGAGTAATTAGGGAACTGGCAAAAGAACTGGCCAAGCCTCTCACAAACATCTACCAGCAGTCCTGGTTAACTGGAGAAGTTCCAGCAGACCGGAAGTTAGCAAATGTAATGCCCACCTACAAGAAGCATGGGAAAGACAATCTGGGAAACTACAGGCCTGGCAGATGGTTCCAGGCAAGGTCACGGAAGAGATCATTTTGAGTGTCATTACACAGCACATGTACGAAAATCATGGGATCAGGGCCAGCCAACATGAAAGGAAGATCATGCTTGACCAATCTGGTTTCCTTTTATGAAAAGATGACCCTCTTGGTAGATGAGGGAAATGCTGTGGGTGTTGTCTACCTAGACTTTAGTAAAGCCTTTGACATGGTCTCCCACAGCATCCTCCTAAATAAACGGCTGCTAGCAGCTTAGACAGGTGGACTCTTTGATGGGTAAAAAACTGGCTGGATGGCCGAGCCCAGAGAGTTGTGGTCAATGGAACTAAATCCAGTTGGCAGTCGGTCACTAGCAGTATTCCCTAGGGATCAGTTTTGGGACCTGTGCTGTTTAACATCTTTATAGAGGATCTGGATGTGGGGATTGAGGGCACCCTCAGTAAATTTGCAGATGACACCAAGTTGGGTGGGAGTGTTGATCTGCTGCAAGGTAGAAAGGCTCTGCAGAGGGACCTAGACAGACTGGACAGATGGGCTGAGACAAACAACATGAGGCTCAACAAGAACAAGTGCTGGGTCCTACACTTTGGCCACAAAAACACCATGCAGCGTTACAGGCTGCGGAAAGATCAAGAGGAAAAGGACCTGGGGGTGCTGGTCAACAGTCAGCTGAACATGAGCCAGCAGTGTGACCAGGTAGCCAAGAAAGCCGACAGCATCCTGGCTTGTATCAGAAATACTGTGGCCAGCAGCACTAAGGAAGTGATCAACCCTCTTTACTCTGCGCTGGTGAGGTTGCACCTCGAGTACTGTGTTCAGTTTTGGGCCCTGCACTTCAAGAAAGATACTGAGGTGCCGGAGCGAGTCCAGAGAAGGGCAACGAAGCTGGTGAGGGGTCTGGAGGGTAAGTCCTATGGAGAGCGGCTGAGGGAACTGGAGTTGTTTAGCCTGGAGAAGAGGAGGCTGAGGGGAGATCTGATCACTCTCTACAACCACCTGAAAGGAGGTTGTAGTGAGGTGGGGGTTGGCCCCTTCTCCCAGGCAACTAGTGACAGGACAAGAGGGCACAGTCTGAAACTGCACCAGGGGAAGTTCAGGCTAGAAATTAGGAAGCATTTCTTCACAGAAAGGGTCGTTAGGTATTGGAATGGGCTGCCCAGGGAGGTGGTGGAGTCACCATCCCTGGAGGTGTTTAAGGAAAGACTGGACGTGGTACTTAGTGCCATGGTCTAGTTGACATGGTGGTGTTAGGGCAAAGGTTGGACTCGATCTCAGAGGTCTCTTCCAACCAAATCAATTCTTTGATTCTACAATTCTGTGATTCTGTAAATAATATTGAAAGGTAACTAGTGATACCACTTACTAAGAAAAGCATACATTCCAGCTAGGTGAGAAATTAAGAGCTTAGAGTAAATACATTGTATGTCTTCAAGCTGTAATCACCAACCTAAAATACTTCCTGAATTAGAATGACTCTAATCTCACATTGTAGTGTAGAACTACTCTTTATTTTCCATTTTGCCCACTGAGTGTAATAGCGATTTAGTGTCTTGTTTCAGTTCAAGAAATATGGCATCATAACTAGCTAGTAAAATACCCTAAAAGGTCAATCTCATACCAGAACCTGAAATATTGATAGATGCGCTTTCAGTATGTTTTCTTATCTACTAGAAAGTTTCTCTCACTTACTCACATCCCTTACATTGTACATATCAGTCACCCTGTCAACATATTTTTTTGGGTTTGGATCATTCCAGATTCTGCTTGCCAGTGGAATAAACATCCCAGCATAGCTACTAAATTAAAACTGCTGTTGATATCGTATAGCAATTGAGACTTCAGTTCTCCTTTTGATATATAATATTATTTTAACACATTGTAATATGTAATAAAACATTTACTTTCTGGAATTGTGAAAGCGTACAAGCAAGCTAAGCTGCATAATGATAACGCCATTGGTTTCAAAGGCAACAGGCTTGTAACTTGAATCTGCATTTTTGTGTATGTGTCAGGATAACATTGCACCCAGACAGACTGGCATGCTTCAGAACTTCAATTTTTTCCCCAAACTGTAACATCTGAAGTATCCCACAAGTAGTTACTTTGGTGTTTACATATGACTACCATTGACCTCCTTCACCCCTGAAGGGCCTATAATATATCATATGGCTGCTCTAAAATCTTTATTTAAGCTGCAGTTAAATTTTAGTATCAAAAATTAACCTCCTTCATGAAGATTTTGCACATTTTGAAAAGGCCCTCAAGTGTGACAAATATGTGGCCAATTAGCAACCACCTTCTACTGTCTGCTTAACACCCTGCTTAGTGTCTCCATATTCTACAGCACTAGTATCTTTCAAGAGCTTCCTAAGCTTTTACTTTCTGCAATTCCCTGATCCGTTCACTGTACAACTTCCATAAAGAATGGAAGATGCAAAGAGCTTACAGAAAAGAGCCTGCTTTGCAAAAAGGCCTGAAGCCTGGCAGACTGCCACGGAAAAAAAAGTCAGTGTAATTATATTCTCATGCATGAATATAAGGAAAATAGAAAGTTACAATAATACCTTTGATTCTAGCATTTCCCAGTAAGTGCAAACATAAAAATCTTCACAAAGTTGGGGTTTTTTTCCTATTAAAAAAAGGAATCCTATAGTATAACATATATTTCTACTCATGCCAAGACATCCACGCACTTTTGCTGATCTGTAGGAGCAGCAGCATAATGCAACTTGTAGTCACTTCAGTTGGTATGTCTGTCTGACAACAGAAGACAGACAGCCATTCTTCCACTGGGTTTAGAGACTATTTATTACAAAGTAAAGGAATCCTTGATCCCACAAAACCTGGATTAATTTTCAGGCTGTGCAGAACAAGGGTTTTACCATCTTTCTTCCCTTTGGTTTCTCTTCCCCCAGCTTCTGCTCTTACCTTACCATCTCTACCAAGGTTGTGTCTCTTTAACAGTCTGAGTCTTTCCCATCTCCAAAGACTAATCCAGCATTTTCCTTTGGCACTTACTCATGATCTAGAGCCAACTTTAACTTCAGTTCCTGCCTTGTATCCTTCCTCACTCCTGCCTAGGCCCCTTCCTGTGGCACACAACTTTCAACCATCATACGACATCCCTAGCTCTTCCTCCTCATTTCGTCTTGTTTCTAAACCATGTACATTCTTCTATCATCTTCTTCCCACTCCCATATCTTGCTATTAAACAGTCCTTCCACCTTTCCACAATTCTAGTGTATTCCTTTAGGGCCATTTTTTTTCATATGAAACTGTAATTAAAAACTGGTTTTATTTTGAAACTTTGATAGATCTTTTATCTTCTAATTCATTTCACTGTTAGCAGATCTTATCTCATATTGTAGTATCCAAAAATATGCTTTCTGAAACAATAATGTCTATAAACTGACATACACACCTGTTTTTGTAAATATCACTTTTTTCCTTCTATTGTCTCCAAGCAATAAATGATCTCTACTTAACAGTATAACATAACTAAAAATGCATAAAGGAAAATTTCCAGTATCCTTTGTATCTTTGACACTGTAAGCAACAGAGATACCAGTTATATAACTAGCTAGCCAAGCCAAATTGTCTCCACCACATATTTTGTTTGTTAATTGTTACACTCTTATCTACTCGTACTCCACTAACTTTAAGCTGCAGTGGTGAGAATATATCAGACAAAGTTACGGGTGACAAGCTCCCTCTTTTTTCTTTACTATTATTACAATAGTAAGATGGTGTTTAACAAAGCTTATTTCAACACCTAGCCTAGTTTACTGTTGTACATTCGCAAATTAGGCAAGGCAACAGTAATGGACATCTTTCTCATTCACATTCACAGCAGACAATGAAAGCCTGTCAGCTTCATTTTTAAAATATGTCTGGGTCAAATAGTTCCATCTCTTAAATAAAAATAAAATACTATGCTGAGTTATTTATTTTAAACTTCAACTGCTGTATGGTCAACAGCCCACATGCCTTTGCTGTCTGCACAGCATGCAACATTTTTCAGCAAGAGCCTAAGCATAAACTTCATGGTACAAAATAAAATCAGCAGGATGAGAAGTCTTGTTTACCTATTCATAATTTTAAGTAAAGGGTAGATGTCAGACACAGAGGTCTTGCCCAGGCATATCCTGTATTAGCTGGTTTCTCACCAATATGCCATCTTGCATGGTCTTACTTCCACCACACAAGCATATGTGACATGAGCAGAAAGAATGAAGAAGGATCAGGTTTACACTTCCTCAACAGTGGAAGGTTAACACTTTGCAACACATTCACCTGTTTTTTAGCTTCAGAAGAAGTTTAAAAACATGTTTTCACAGATCTCTTGATCATTACTTCAGTATAAAATTGAAGCAATGGTTAAGGTGTAATATATTCTCCATTAAGCCATTACACATTTACATTTTGTAACTGAGAACGTAGGCAATCAGAAACCACATTTCTACTAAGTCTGCTAGTACTTACTCCTTAAAATAAAGCTTAGTAGGTAACTTGCCAAACATAGCAATTTGTAGCCTTTCTATTTTTCAGGTGATGGAAGAGTTAACCTTTTCAGACATACGTCACTTCTTTTTTCCGCATGGGAGGAATTTGTTTCCAAAAAGCTAAACCTAGCATAATTTGTAAAACCCTCAATCAGCTATAGACACCAGAAATTACCTCAGCCCAATTCAGTTATTCACAAATTAGTAACAATAAAAAAGTACAGGCAAATTAAACACTATTTGAAATAACACTCCTTCTAATAACCTGGTACAGCCTTTAAAGAAGCGCGAAAAAAGCTTTGCATATTTTTACAAAGTAAAGTCTTTCATATTTCTAGTTGGGCTTTAAACTCTTTAAGTAGAATTACTCTCTTGTTACAGTCTCTGAAAGAAACAAATTTGTAGGGCGTCTTCCATCCATCAAGTTTTTGTAATTTCACACAGCTAGTAAAGGTGGTAATATAAAAACTTTACAAGTAAGTCTTTTGTTATGAAGTTACTTATAGGTTTTCTGATTTTAGTGAGGTCCTCTCAATGAGGCTTGAAAAATAATTTTATTAGAATGTACACCCTATAATTAAGTTCTATGAGATTCAAGTAGTTTATGTAATTGACTTTTCATTAAATTTGTCATCATCTGTCACCAAAGCCATAATTACAGTGAAAACTAATCTGAGTTGCACAGTAATTCCGAAAAAAGGATTTAGCATTACATATAGGTCTTCAGCATTGTCCGGGTATGTCAACTCTAAAAATCTAAATTTCAGAGATGTCTGTTTTATCCTTTTTTCTTTCCTTTGCAGGACATCTTCCTGAGAGTTTTGTAACCCAACCTTTTGTTTTTGGTTCAATTCTTTACACCAATATTGATTATAATGCTGTCCAGAAAGTCTTATCTGAAGTGTACTACGTTTACAAGGTTGATCTTATTATAGACTCAAAAAAAGTATTTAAAAAACAAAAAATTATCACAAACTTCAATGACTTTATAAATCTAATTTAAAAAAATCTAAGAAACAATCCTCATTAAAACCTTGTTCCTCACGTGCAGTATTGTGTTATACTAGGTACTCTGTTACTGGTAGAAAAAAACTATTTCTTTCAAAGCTTGTCCAAATGCAAAAAGCTTGTAGATGCTTAAGTTAAGAATTCAAATGCAATTTCCCTGACTTCCAAGGAAATTTACCATATCACAGTTTATACTACTTGAATTTGTTATGTAGAAATATATTAGGAAACATCTTTTAAAAAAGAAGTTGCAAGTTTGCGTAATCCTGTTCCAATTCAGTTAATTTAAAAAAGGCCTGTATTTGAATTATTATCTTTTAAGAAATAGAAGAAAATAATTTTCACAGAATGTGAAAAGTAATACAGAAAGCCTTATGTGCACGTCTTTGTTTCCTTGATTTTAATAACTTTTAGTTTTTTAAAGTTATGAAATATAACAATATACATAATTTTTGGAACACAACAATTTCTAAAATAACCCATAGGGAAGTCCAATATCTCTGTTTTCTGCATCACCTCCATCAAATGAAGAGACATAAGCCATTCCCCTTATAAGTAGTAACAATGAACTTATTATAAAACCTCTATTTAACATGGATGGCAAATTAACTCTTTTCTTTTCTGTCAGTACCTGTTTGGTTGTATCTTAACAAGAATACCCAGTTGAATCAGTGTTTGTACACACACTATTCACAAATCAAAAAAGCACTGATATGTAAGTTGTCTTTTTTTTAACACAAGACCAGCAGAAGCTGATACATACCAAAATCTGAATACTACATGGCACTATCCAGAATTTTAAATATATTTTCCAGTGACTACTGCAAAACTTAAAAAATGTAAGAGTCATGCAAAATACATGTTTTTGACAGAAAACATTAACAATGCCAATATGCATAAGGGTCTAGACTCAATCCCCTGGCTCAGCCAAATCAGCACCTTTTTCTTTACGCAGGTCCATTAATTGCAGTGAAGCTCTCTACGATGCTATTCAACACTAGTAACACCACTGCAATCTAGCCTTAGGAATTAATGGTTAAGTAAAATATACCTCATCTACTTATATAAATTCTATACAAAATCACCACGATTATCAAGAGGGCTGAAAATTACCCATTAAAATCATATTTAAGACATGAAGCCATGCTCCGGCTTCAATTACGCTCTGTGTTGGCAGTCATTTGCATTCACTCAGAGCTGCAGAGCTCATTGCTTCACAGGAGAATGACTGTATGTTTCAAAGTTAAGCCTGTGTGTTTCAAAACAGTGACAAATGCTATGCAGAAATTAGTAAAAATGTAGACTCTACAACTACCATTGTGAGGCTAAACTCTATTCCACTCCTCTGCTTATGAAATCAAACCTGTAATAAGCCTATAAGCTAAAAGTTATCTATGATTTAGAGTCAGTATTTCTTAATATCCAATTAGAATTAGAATAAATCCATTAATAGTTCTTTTACAGTAGCACTTGGCTTGTTAAAACACATAAAAGGTTTGGTTCTCTTGGGCCACTTTACAATAGCAGTACACTTAGAGATGAGAAAACACTACCCACTTGAAGGACAAAACCTAGTTCAAAATGTACGCCACTGTTTCCTATTTCATTTCCCATTTCATTTATACAGTTCAGACCTATTGCAAACCAAACTTATAGTGGAATGTTTCTATCAGGGAGGGATGCAATGCTGTTCAAATTTAGTTGTGTTTTAAATTCACCATTATCCCTGGACATAAATTCCACAGCTACTACCACCTATGAATAAACCAAAATAACTCTCATTGGAGATATCTAAGTGTCTAGATGAAGCATACACAAGACCATTTAATTTTTTCGAATTATTGGCCATTGTGCACATTTTCGCACTTTGGAAATTTATTAGTACCTAATGAAAAAAAAACCACAGAAGAGGCAACTTTGTCAATGAAATCATAGAATCATAAAATCATAGAATCAATATGGTTGGAAGAGACCTCAAAGATCATCAAATCCAATCGTATACACAATGCCACCATGCCCGCTAAACCCACTAAACCATGTCTCGAAGATACAGAAACAGAGTAAACTTACAAAGTTTTGAAATGTATGTTCAATTTACAATGTATCTATAGACACTCCCATACACATATATCTGCATTATAAAATAAAGACAGAGAATGACTAATTTGAGACGCACTGAGCTAGACAACCACTGGTATGCACAGAAAATGACAATGTCTCCTTTCTCTAGATGATAAATTTAAATCCAGCCACATAAGCAGGAAATGAACATTACAAATGTCTCATAGCTGCTGACAGTTACCTGTATAAAATCAGTGGATCATTTCAGTATGTCCCTTAATGTAATTTATTTCCATGAAGAAACCAACTATCCTCATTAGCCATTTCTGACACCTATACAACCAGAGGTAAAGATCTAAAATGCAACAAGAACCAATTTTACCAGAACATCTTCTTGAGGTACTGAAATAATCTAAGATTAAAACACTGAATTTCAGTCATAAGGATTATTAACCCCAGCATAATAAAATGACAGTAGCAGTGGTCATGATGTGATAAAAAACACACACGCAAAGTTAATTTTCTGTGCTGGCAGGCTTCAGGGACAAAACATTAGCGTCTTAAAAATTACTTTGTGAAGTTTGATGTAAGCTCACATGAGTTGAAAACAGAAACAACTTCCTTTCAAAAGATAAGACTTGGTGTGGGTACTATGGCAATAAAATTGCATGTCCATATATCAACGAATTTTTAGCAAAACAACACAAAGAATATACATGTTCCATCTCACAACCACTGTTCGCAGCTGTCCAGGTTTTCTCATAGTTAGTACAACTGTGTGTAACATTCAGATAGGATTTCTAAAGACTCCAGCACAGTGTTCAACAGTGAATCTTATCACTAGCAAGTAAATTTGATTTATGATAAAATGTAGTAAGAAAGTCAAGCTTGATTTAGCCTCAGAAGAACAAATATGCTTACTGCGCCAAATATATTTTTAGGTTTCTACAACTGCAATCCAATTAAATTAAGTGTGGTTCAACTAAAAAAACACTGACTACCTTAATTTTGGTGCAACATTTAAATGCTGTAAGTATCTTCATAATTTATTTCCTGTAGTATGTCCTGATTCTACCCATTCCTATCACTAGCGGGTTTTGTTGCTGGGTTGGTTCTTTTTTTATTCTCATATTTTCCACCAATGAATGGAAAAGACAGCAATTTATAATAAATTTCCTCAAAATAAAGGCAGAGTGAAGATTATTATTCAAACAGAAACACTCAGCATCTTCTTACTACTGTACATTTCTGCTGTGAGTATCCACAGCTGCAATTTCTATTCATAAAACACAGACTGTCATTATTTTACACAGGATAACACAATTGCTGCGAACATGTTAACTCATGCTGATTCATGATAACAGTATTTTATTACTGCCTGATAACAGCAATGAACTTTCACCACTGCTGTGATCAAGCCTTAACGTTTTTCTGGACGTATCATTTACTTGATTGGTATTCTACTTTAAAAAATTCAGGATCAAGTAAGGATGGGACAAATTCAACACCTCATCAGAATTCAAAACAATAAAAAGACAGCATAAAAAATGTGATTTTAATGAAGAGTTCCTAAGCCCAGGAGAAGCAATAACGTGTATGAAATACTCCATGTCAATAAATGCAAATATACACACTGCTTTAAAAGCAGGAACCTACTGTTACATTTAAATCTTTGTCTGCTATGAAATGCACTGCCTTTTCAAATAAGTTAGTCGACCCACCTGAGAATATATAATCATAATCTTGAAAATAAATAGCCATAGCAAATACCAAATTAAAAAAAAAAAAAAAAAAAAGAGAGAAAAAGTAACATTATGATGCTACCCCTCGTGGGAATCCACCAGCTTCATTGCAATCATCGTTGTGTCTGCCTTTGTCCTTGGTATGCTCTCCTTTCATGCATGCTGTGCTTTCCTTGCTCACTGCATTAATCACTGTCCACAGTTGGTATGATTTAGCTGTGATTCTGTTAAGAATATCACAGACTGTTCAAAATTCAAGAAGTACAACAGTAATTATGAATTAAATAGAGTTTAATAACACAGTATAAATCCTTGCGAAGTCTTAGTCTTAAATTCCAATATGCAAAAATGTTACATAATTCCATATACTCTGTACGTAATTTTTTGAAAGATACACCTGTTAAAAATAATTGTGCTCTTGAACTTAAAGTGTCATCAGTGACAGGTTACACACTTAGATAAAAATGGTATTTTATGATTTTACCAATAATACCTATCTTTATTTTCTAATTAAAATTCACTATTACCATGCATGACTAAATGGGCCTTGGTAACTTCTGACATAATTTCTGGTAGAAGAGCCATTAGTTTCTGTGGTAAAAAGTCAAATAATGGTTTATTTCCTTAACTTCTACATGTCCTTGTCAGGCTGCTTATTAAAAAAAAAGCTAACAAATTTGCAAGTGGAGTTTGCAAGAATAAGTAAGCATTTCCCCGCAAATCCCTCAACCTTTATATGCAAATCTACATGTAACTAGAAGTATCTACAAGCTAAAAAAACTTTCCCTATTTTTCTCTCTCTTTCATACACACACAGAGGAACATGCACAAGCCAAAAGCTTCAGTACAGCTCTTCTCAATAAAACATCTCAGAAAAATACGCCCATTTAAAGAAGCAAAGCTGCATCAAATACCCGATCTAACAGAAATATTTATGTGTGTACTTATAGTCATTTAAAAAAGGGAATTTATTTATTAGTGAATTCCAATTTTCTTACTCTCATACTGCTACCAGTTTTCCTTGATACGTAGCTAACAACAGGGCTACTCATGGAAGAAGACTGAACCTCTGAACCTTGCATTCAAATAATTAACACAATTCTCTTCATATACGTACGTAAAGAGTGTACTAAAGTGCTGTGATGCTTATAGCAAGATGTTATTATTCTAGTCAGAATTTTTGTTTTATATGACTCTGCCTTCATTATCACATGCAAACACAACACCACAACCAGTAAAAATGGAAGATAATGCAAATGGACAAGATTTCTCCAGGAAAAAATTGCTCATTTTTTCCTAGCAACAGGAAACAGGTTTTTAATTATCTACATTCTCACATCAGCTTTCAACTAACACATAATGTAATTGATACAGTGATAAAACATTTCTAGTTTATATGTTTATCCACAGTCATTTTCATCAAAAGAATAACAAAGCTTCATGTTCCCCTTCAAAAATATAGTCTACATAGCAATCACTTTTTAAATAGCACATGACAGCTGTTTTGGCAATGTTGTTTTTTTTAATGTAATTCTTACACTCTCATCATGGAACCCAGAAGTAGTGTTAGTTTTGTGCCCTTTTGGTACACCATCCAATAAAAACTCACTCTACTTCCTACAGAATTCCACACAATTTATTTTTAAGGCACTGTTAGTGTTAGCAATACAGACATTGTTGGCTCAGTCCTGTGATCCATTTATGGGCTCTGTTGGGCAACAAGGGGGCGACCTGGGGGTCTCCATCTCCTCTCCCACCACTCAAGTTCTACTAACACCCCAATACCTCCTGATGAGGCTCAAGGCTCATTAGCCTTCTCCATCTCCTAATTCCAAGTCCTGACAACTTGATCATCTCACCACACTCAACACTGTCTGTTGGAAAGCTCATCAGATTTACCAATACATCCCAACAAAACATTGCTTTTGCTGATGTTATGAAGGTGACAAAAAACACTCACAGATGATTCCCCAGTCACTATCTTCCTCTTCAGATTTCAAACAGAACAAAGACTTATCAGACAGACCTTAGACTTCACTAAAAATCAGGATGGAAGAAAAATAATTTTCTAAAAAGACTAATATGGAGGGAGAAACAGTTCACAGTTTCCAAAATATATTAACATATCCCTAAGTCAGTTAAATTTTGGTTGCTAGTTCATACATTCCATATAAAAAATAGATAGATAACTCTCCCCTTACTTTTTGTTGAGTTGGATGATCAGTTACCCCATCTTCATAGATGTGTAGATGTAAGCCCCAACTGACTGTCCAAAATGTATCTAAAAGCTATCAAGTAGCACAACCAGATCCTATAAACAGCAAATATTTGAAGTTGTCTCCTTCAAATCAAAAAGATATTCTAAAGCCCTTCACCAATAGTTTGCATTTCCCAACTTCACCATCTCTAAAAAACAGAAATTCAGTTCCTAATTCGGTCTATACTGCAAAGGAGAAAAAAAAAAATAATCCAACAGATTTTCCTGATGGTTCCTCCCAGGTCTCAATTCAGTATGAAAAATTAATAATTTGATTGACTCTTAATTAATTATGATAAAGATTTCTGGACAAGAAGTTCCATTATTCACACATAGTGTCTGGGCACAGATGATACAGTGTTGCTAGTGACCATTCAGCTAGAACAGCAGTAATTTTCTCATGTGCGCGACATCTTGACAGGATGGCAGAAATTTGCAGCTGCTCTGCAGTTGATTGTATACAATCACGAGTCCTTCTCATGACAGAAGTACCTGCCCTCGCTGCCCCTCTTACATTGCCAAAAGCTTTACCTAGCATTTCCTAGGAAACAGTAACTGTTCCCTACAAGTATGTGCCTTTCCTACATCCCACCAAAAGATGCTACTCATTGCATCAGCAACACTATTGGAGTCAAGCAGTCAGTGCTACAACATATGTAACTTTGATAGGGATGTGTGACACCTTGGGGAGAAAAAACACAACTAGATATAAAGCTCTCCTTGGTAGATGTCCAAAGAAAAATTATGATAATATTAGTTTACAAAGACTATGAAACTTCCTAAGTAGGTGCTCTGGAGTGTAACAGTCTAGACAAAAGCCATTTAGGACCTCAAGCATCTAGGTAGTACTTCAGGCACTGGGTACTAGCTGACTGGTAGTCACTGTAAGAACCCTCTCACATGCCAGAGTTGGATGGTGATGTATGCACGGAGTCAGAACAACTGCTCCTTCCTTGACTCCATATACAGATTCATTTCCATTTAATGCTATGATCTTTCCTCAAATATGTGAGATATCACTTCAGTTCTGGAGGAAAATGACTTATTGAAGGCAAATACATGAGTAGGAACACGAGAATTGTGCAAAGAATACTACAGTTTGAATTTCAAGTCTGTTGCTCCTCTCCTTGTTGGATCTAATGAACATTGACACAATTACAGCAGTGACCGATTTCAGCTGAACTAAAGTATATTTACAAAGAGGCTCAGACCTAAAAACATTTATACGGTTTTATCAGTCGCAAAATGTTTCTCTCTCATCATGGAAGTACCTACCCCCATTGCCACACCGTCCAGCAATTTTATTGCAAATAAAGTTTACTATGTTCCAAATGCTTCCTATGACTGACTAGAATTTTCATAATTGTTTTAGGCAATTTTTCTCTGGTTTACAAAAAAAAAGACATTCAGAAGAGTAGTTTAGTTTAATTTATAAAGTGTATGATCAAAGGAGCTGAACAGCTGAAATAAACGTTTAGTCAGTCATCTCTCTGCTTGCAGTAGAAATCTGTCATGGTAATCAAAAGAGAACATTGCAAAAGCAAATGCTGAGGAACACCTCACATCTTTCCTATGTGGAAGCGGGGCTAACTTGTATTTAAGCATTCACATAGAATAGTCCAGCTAGTTTTGTTTTAAATCTCTAGTGCAGGACTACCATCAGTATACAGTCTAGCTTCCATCGTTGCCAAGCTGAGAAACAAACTGAGAAAAACTTCTCCAACTACTGAATCAGAATTCATACTTACTCAGTACCAAGAGGCAGAAAGACATCCTTCTCACTTCTAAATCCTTGTCCAAAATCACAGGAACCAAAGTAAAATTATTCGGAGCTAGCTACAACTTTTCATTCCTCTAAAGCAATATGAAATGTGAAGAGAATACATGCCTTCATAGAACTTTGCCAAAGAATCAGGTAAAGAATGATCATATCCACAGCAAGGAGAAAAGTGCTATCAATAGAGGAAAAAAAACTAAAACCAAAAATCTGTTCTACAGGATAGACATGCAACTTTTAAATCATAAGTCCACATTTTAAACCACACTTGATATTTACACTCTGTTTTGATCCAAGGGTTAGGAACTGCAGATATGCTACAGAGCCCTTATGAATGATAACTTCATTCAAACCATCCACAGTGAGGGTTTTCATTCAGACAATTTTGCTGTACTCTGTGGACAATTAATGTGCATATGTTAAGACTGCCATAAATATCAACTTTTTAAAACCAGAAGCATATGTTTCTGAATCACTGAGTTCTGTATAAGTAAAGCTTTCAGAGTAGTTACTCCTCAAGACTTTGATTACTTAGTTACCTTTATTTCCAACACTTCAAAACAACCTCTGTAGCACTTTGGAAGATACCAGTGTGAGCACTTAAAAGCTACACCTGTACCTCAAATTTACAAGGCAAAATATTTCTATAGCTTTGAAGATAAAAGTAAGACATACAAATACATGGCATGAGTAGAAGGTGGAAAAAAAGGTTGTTGTAATGACAGAGAAAAAGAGAGTGCACACATTAAAAATCCCTTTAATAAGCCTGATAACCTGCACATTCCTTGACAAAGACATATGGAAAGGCTTTGAATCCAAATGAATTAAAGAAGGTTTCCACAAAATCATCATGTCAAAAACTTCACGATTTGTGTAAATAGGCCTTAAAAATGTAAAGAAAAAGTATTCCTGAATGTTGGCTTTTTTTTTTTTCCCCATGATGTACAAAGAAGGAGTAACATACATATAAAGAAGGGATAACAAGGGTTGCATGATGGATTTTACAGGAAAAGACTTAGTGGTAACTGAAACACTACCAGAACAGTGAAATTACAAACATCAAAATAAGGAAACTGGAAACTTTACTTGGACAACATAAGCACAGAGTTGTTTCTTATGATATTGTTTAACATTTTTTTTTATTTTCTTGTCAAGAGCTAGAAGCCAGATGTTAAGTAATATTTAAACTTCCAATCTAGGAATCTTTCTCTGAATACCTAGTAGTAAAGAACTTGAAGCAAGACAGAAGGACCCAGAAGCTGGCATTAAGTCTCATTTCTACTAATCAGAGACAGGTTTAAGCTCTGCACATTTTGGTAAATGCTAAATGCAAAATTTTGTTCAGAAGTTGAAAACTTATACACACACACACACACACACACAAAGAAGCAAAAGAGAGAGGTAGGTTTCCAAAATCTCTTTTGGAAATAAAAAAAAATCAATTCGTCCAAATATTCCATTACTTTTACAACAATACTAGCTTTCCCTTTAGTTTAGATATTTAGAGAAGAATGGTAAATATTTTGAGTTTTAAAGAACTTTAGAAGATGTTTAAATCAAACAGGATCAGAACTATATAATTAAACATTTCAAATAACATGACACAAAGTGCTTCCCAGATCTTTGCTTCTCAAAAATATTTGATATATCTTATTAACAAAATTTATACAAAAACACTTTCAGAATCCTTTCTCCCAAAACAACTAAATCCCCCTTATTTATTACGAAAACTCTGGAGAACACACAGACAAAAACTTTAAGACTAAATATTTTTTGAACGGTCTCCTTATAAAGAATAAATCAGAAGAGGAAGTCACAATGAGACATTGTTTTAATGTAAAATTAAGACTACTGTTTGAAGAGGTTGCTGTGCTTCCTGCAATACATAAAGGGTAAAAATTTATCATTCTTGAATTTGAAGACCAAAATGCAAGTAAGTGTAGAAAACATATAATATCCTGTCAATTGATGTAAATTATTTCCTGACCATTTTTCATATGAAGGAAATGGCTATTAAATGCTAGAAAATATTTTAGACTATCAAATACTGTGGTGTTTTTTCACTATTACATCTCCTAAAGTACAAACAAACATTCAGTAAAACACATAAATACACTTTGCAAATACTAATCTGACTGGATCCCAAGAACATCTATTACTATTAAGATTAGGCTCATGCAGTAACCAGAAGTTTAAGGAAAAAACCAAACCTACTCAACAACAACACAAGAGAGAGAGAGAAAGACAGAGCTGCAATACTTGACTTTCTTTGCACTACAGGTGGTTCCAGCTTTCACTTGAGACAAAAAATTGTTAAAGGTCTCTTTTTCTTAAAAATGTAAAAATGATAGACCTGCTTTCCTGCAAAAATTCCTTTTGGACTTCCTTTACTTTTTTTGACCTCTACCGATTTTTCTGATTGCAAAACATTAGTTACTATGCTTTATAAACAGGAAGATGCACTTCAGTTGAAATCACTGAAATAACTGAAATAATAAAATACATATACACATAGCAAAGCACATACCTGCACATTTTAATGTCAGTTTAGACTGAAAGAAATTGTAAATCACGAACAAAGGCGCTCACGGTACACATGAGTTAAAAAATAATATTGTTGCCTGAAATAAAAGAAATGGAGTGGAATGAAGAACAGACAAAGAAGCTGTGACCAAACATGTTCTTTCATTGTGAGGTCTTTGAAAGAATAAGGAATTTCTCAGGGAAATTTTTAAATCTTTCATTTGAAAAAACTATTAATGATGTGTATTGTTTCACAAGGAAAATGAAGGCTGGTTGTAAAAAGTTAATTTCATTATTCCCAGGGATTGCAACAGGCCTGAATGCTAGAAACTAGAATAAAGAAAATCATATGAGAAAAAAGTTCACATTAGAAGTACTGAGCAATCCATAGGACCCAGTAAGATCCATCCCAGACTCCTGAGGGAACTGGCTGACATAGTCGCCAAGCCACTTTACATCATATTTGAAATGTTGTGGTAGTCAAGTGAAGTCCACAGTGACTAGAAAAAGGGAAACATCACATCCATTTTTAAAAACAGTAAAAAGGAGGATTGCGGGCACTACTGACCAGTCAACCACATCTCCATGCCCAGTAAGACTATGGAACAGATCCTCCTGGAAGACAGGAAGGTGACTGGAGATAGCCAACATGGTTTCACCAAGGGCAAAAGCTGCCAGACTAATTTAGTGGCCTTCTATGATGGACTGACTGCATCAGTGGACAAGGGAAGAGCTACGGATGTCATCTACCTACATTTCTGTATGGTCTTTGATACGGTCCCACACAACATTCCTGCCATGAACTGATGAGAGATGGGTTTGGCAGATGGACTATTAGATGGATAAGGAACTTACTGGATGGCTGCATCCAAGGAGTTATAGTCAACAACATGAAGTGGAAACCAGTAACAATTGGTGTCCCTCAAGTGTCCATACCAACACCAGTAACATTTAATATCTTTATTAATGACATAGCTGGTGGGATTGAGTACACCCTCAGCAAGTATGCAGATGACACCAAGCTGAGTGGTGTAGTTGATATGCTTGAGGGAAGGGACGCCATCCACAGGGACCTTGACAGGCTTGAGAAGTGGGTCCATGTGAACTCCATGAAGTTCCACAAGGACAAGTGCAAAGTCCTGCTCCTGGGTTGTGGCAATCAATAGTATCAATATAGACTAGGGGATGAATGGATTGAGAGCAGCCCTCTGGAGGAGGACTTAGGGATAATGGTGGACAAAAAATTGGACATAACCCGGCAATGTGCACTTGCAGCCCAGAAAGCCAACCATACCCTGGACTGCATAAAAAGAAGCATGGTCAGCAGGTCTATGGAGGCAATTCTCCTCCTCTACTATGCTCTCATGAGACTCCACTGTGGCAGATGCACCTGCCCCAATAAAGATCAGAGCTTCCAGCATGGCAGCTGTCAGCTTTTTCGCACCCTTGTATGCCCTATCATGGCGTCTGTCATGTATGCGCCATGGTTGGGTGTCAACCCTCACGTATCCACCATGGCTCAACACCCTCAGTCACATATGCTCCTTGGGCAGGGGAGTATGAGATGTGAGACCCCTCCCAGTCAACAGACGGGGTCACCAGTCAACAGGTTGCCCCAGACCAGAGAAGTTTCTAGACCACGTCCAAATATGACCATGAGTCAGATCTGACCAGAGTATAAAATGGGACCCTCACCCCTCCCTGGTGAGTGACCATTTCTTCTGGATATATCTTTGTGTGACCCCTTGCCTCTTTGGGTGAGCAATTAATTTTTCTGGGTACCCTTAACAGAGTTTCCCCTTTGAGAGTGAGTGTGTATGTATGCATCATTCCTGTGTGTCACCATGTAGTAATAAGACCCCGACTGGTGCAATGGACCTGTAGTGGTGTTTCAAATGTTATCAGTTTGCTAATTGGTTCTGGGATCTTCATAATTTTCTATTGGTTTCTGTTGCTTCGTTTGATGCTGCTGCGAAATAAAGTTTGTTTCAGTTTATCCTTGGTTCAGATTAGTTTGTGCACTTCTGTGACACCCACCTGGAGTACTGCATCCAGCGCTGAGGTTCACAGTACAAAAAAGACATGAAATTGTTAGAGTGGGTCCAGAGGAGAGTCATGAAAATGCTTACAGGGCTGGAACACGTCTCCTGTGAAAAAAGGCTGACAGAGTTAGGGTTGTTCAGCCTGAAGAAGAGAAGGTTGCAGAGAGACCTTATAGAAGCCTTTCAATACGTCAAGGGTGCTTATAAGAAAAATGGAGAGATTTTTTACCAAGGCCTGCAGTGACAGGACAAAGGGCAATGGTTTTAAACTTAGAGTAGATTTAAATTGCACATAAGGAAGAAACTGTTTACTATGAGGGCAGTGAGTCACTGAAACAGGTTGCCCAGAGAAGACATAGATGTCCCATCCCTGGAAGTGTTCAAGGTTAGGATGGAGAGGGATTTGAACAACCTGATCTAGTGAAGGATGTCCCTGTCCATAGCAGAGGGGTACGCTAGATGACCTTTAAAGGTCTCTTTCAATCCAAACAATTCTGTGATTCTATGATTCCATGATTCTTTGAAAATGAAAAAAATCAAAGGAAATTAAAAGGACAATACCTGTTTATCACTTCATCATAAGCCGAGATTATCAATGTCTAGACAAAGCACCTATAAAATGTCTGTAAACTCAAACTTTACAATGATATCATCAGCTAGTTCTCAAAATGTCAGCTCAAGTTTTTTACTTCCTTTGAAATTCTCAAATTTTCATTGCCATTTCAAGCCCTCAGTATCGTTTGTGGTCACTCAAGAAATGTTTTAGACCCAAAGACTATGATCAGCTATCTACTTACATTTTGACATAAACTTCAAGCGCTAATTTTAGTAGCTACATTTTTAGGCTTCTCAGGGTGACTGTGCTACGAAAACTACAAAAATAAGAAAATTCTTCTCAGAAGGTTTTCTTAAAAATTATAAGGAACACTCATGAAATAAGTTTTTTGAGATGCAGTACAAAGGAAAATTAGATCTTTTCACATAATGAAGTTATTACCAGGTAGCACTTTAATGGTGACTGCTCTAGTAAGAGCTATCTTTTACATGATTCAAATAGCCAGCTAACATTTTGCCATGTTACTCTTCTGAAATACTTTCTTTTCACTCTCCAGAGTACACGGACATGCAGCATGGGACCTCAGTCACAGACATGATACTGCAACCTTAAAACCACACTTAAGGTTAAGATTTTATACTGACACATGACAGTCACTGCTTCTAAAATCTTAGAAAAATGTTCAGTGCTTCAAATTGAGTGTGTGCAAGAGAGGAACACCTAGAAAGTGCATTCTTAAGATAAGATAGCACATGAAAAACCTCTCTGACACTTTTTTTCCCAAGACCTGCCTGAACTAGGTGGTTTTTTTTTTAATTTAGAATCTTTAAACTTGGTATATTACAAAGATTTTGATGATATTATGAAAATTAAATTGAAAGATGACACTGTATTGGGCTTATACAGGCAGATTTTCATAACAGGAGGGCTGCAGTGGAGGTTTCTGCAAGAGGAAACCAGGGACAGCTCTCATGTCAGACAGGGCCAGGTCGAACTGCCTCCAACAGATCCACTGCAGGACACTGCTAAGCCTATAAGCGATACTGGTGGTGTCTCTGTGATAACATATTTAAGAAAAGATAAAAAACGCTGCACAGCAGCTATAAGAAAGGAGTGAGAAAATGTGACAGAAACAGCCCTGCAAACACCAAGGTCAGTGAAGAAGGAGGGGGGTGAGGTGCTCCAGGCACTGGAGCAGAGATTCCCCTGTAGGCTGTGGAGAAGACCATGGTGAAGCAGGTTGCCCCCATGCAGCCCATGGAGGAACACAATGGAGCAGATACCCACACTGCAGCCCATGGAGGTTCCCATGATGCAGCAAGTGGATGTGTCCTGAAAGACACTGTGGCCCATGGAGAGCCCATGCAAAGCAGGCTCCTGTGGAGAGAAGTCCACACAGGAGCATGTTTTCTGGCAGGAACTGAAGCCTGTGGGGAAGCTAGGCTGGTGCAGTCTACTCCTGAAGGACTGTACCCCATGGAAAGGGCCTATGCTGGAGCAGTTCATGAAAGACTGTATCCCATGGGGGACCCACACTGGAGAAGAGGAAAAGTGTAAGGAGGGAGTGGCAGAGATGAAGTGTTGTGAACTGACTGCAACACCCATTCCTCATCCCACTCTGCACTACTCAGAGGTAAGTATGTAGAAGAGTCGAGAGTGAAGCTGAGCCTGGGAAGAAGGGGAGGTGGGAGGAAGATGCTTTTAGCTTTGTCTTTGTTTCTCACTATCCAACTCTATTTTTAACTGGCAATAAATTAAATTAATCTTCCCCAAGTCAACTATGTTTTGCTTGTGATGGTAACTTGTGAGTGATCTCCCTGCCTGTATCTCGACCCACGAGCCTTTTCATCCAATTTTTCTCCTCCTATCCTGCTGAGAAAGGGCAGTGGCAGAGCAGCTGGGTGGGCACCAGGCAACCAGCTGAAGTTAACTCACCACACTTAAGCACAATGATACAACTTACTGAGACATAAAGCTGGTTTCATTTCTAAAAATTAAAATCTATATAAAAAATAAATAGTTGAGCCCATCTTTTTCTTTTAATATCTAAATATTCAATTTTCTGAACAGCATTATGATCTACATCCCGCCAACAGTGGTCCTTTTTTCCTAGTCAGGACTGAAATGTGACATTAAAATCTCTTCAGAGTGCATGTCTATGCTGTTATAAAGAATGAAGAAGTTAGAGTAATCTTTACATGCACTGGCAAGTATTAACAAGTTCTAGATATGCACACGATTCCAGCAGTTGTTTCAGATATAGACATAATTCTGTGATGCATTTAAAAAGATATTTAACACAAAGTACATTTTAATCCCACTGAATTCAGTAGGACCCCTCAGATATGAATTTAGGGAATAGATTACATTCAGCTGGAAATTACATGTTAAGAATTTAAAACACATTCTTTAAAGCCATGCCACGAATTCTCTACTGACCAAGAGCCTTAGTTTGTAACATTGGGTATCAGAAAAACATTTAACAAAGGCAAGTAGATAACAAAAGGTAAAGATATTCCTACACTATATCCATTCACAATGATACCAAGAATGTCTGATTATAATGTAATAAAACCTATTATCACAACATTGCCAGGAGAACTTGAATACCAACAAAAGATTATACTTAATGTAATAGTCAGTCCAAATAAGAAAGAATACTTCACGTCATTATCACCCTGTTCACACACTGTATGTATACACATAAACACAGCCCAGCTACTGCTGAGTTTTGAAATAAGTAATCGACAAAGACACAAAGAAAAATGTAAACAGGATAAATTACAATAGAGATCAAAAAGAATTGGACTATGCTAAATGAAGTTACTATCTTTGTCTGATAAAATACTTATTTTTAGACACAGGGAAAAAGATACAACTAATCTATTTGTATTGAGATATGACTGTATTATTCAGTAAAGAATGCATGAAATGGGAAATTAATGGTTAAAATAAAAACAAACTGGGATTATTGTAAGAACTATAAAATACAGAAAAAACTATGCTGAGATGACCTGCAAAAAACCACTATAAAGCTACATGGAATTTATAACAGTATTCCTGCAGGATCAGCTGTGGGATTTTAAGAATCGTAATTACCCACTTTGCTGCAAAAAACAGAATTAGCTAATGAAATGTGCTAATGTTGATACAAAGCTAAAACAGATTGCCTTCCATTACGGTGGAAGGTGTTGCTGTCATAGAGGAGGATCTGAATAGCACATGAAAGGAACTGGATTTAGAGTATTGGAATAACAGAAATAAGAGAAGTCTCAGCTGTAAAAAGCACAAGGTAAAGTTCTCAAAGACTACTGCAAAGCGTGGTTATTATATCCAGCAGAAAAATACATATGTACATTAATTAATCATGGAATTACTATGAAAAATCAATGAAATGGAGCTGCTTCAAAGGCAAAGAAGTTTCTGGAAAGAACAGGAAAATAATTTCCTTGTCGAACTGGAGAAGAACTAATCCTAATGATACAAAAAATCTAGTCTTTGACAATATTACATTTTTACACTCACACAGATTTCAGTTATTCATGCACAACAAAAGTGCATTCCAAATGGAAAAGGTACAGATAGGGTGTACCAGGGTAAGAAAAAGAGGTTCCATGTTTCAGGAAAGACTCAACAAGCCAGGTTATAAAAATTATGGTGAACTGCTACTAATAAGTACTTTGGAAAGAAGAACAAAGGGGCTAGTGGATAAACACAAGGGAAGAAGGTGGTTTCCTTAAATGATAAACACAGTTATAAGAATACATAACACACATGGTTAGAAAATCCTTTTAAGTCTCAAAGGAAACCCAATTTACCAATTTACCATTTTCAAAACAATAATCTGTTTACTGCCTCAAGTAGCTGTTCATCCCTTAGGACCTTTCTGAGCATCTTTCAACTAGAACCATACAAACGGTTCACCTTGGATTTAGTGTATCTGAATCAGCAGAAGAATAAACATGTGAAAATGGTTCAGAGGGAAGAGGCCAGTGGAAGGATGCAACATCAGGAAAATCAGGAACTATAACACAGAGCTACCAACACCTAAATTAAAACTTTTTCAAAGGCAGATGAGCTTCTGGGTGGGTAGCTGCTACTCTCCTTTTCATTAATTCTTCAACAGTGCTGATTAAGTTTTTTGTGCAGATGTAATGTGCTAGAGAAAAGTCAAAAGTTTCTTTTTTTTTTCTTTTTTCTTTTTCCCTCATTTCCCTCTTTTTTTAATGTTTTACTGGTTGCATCCACAAGGTTAAAATAACAATTTTGGTATTAAGTGAACAAAAAGAAGTGTAGGCTATAAATAAGAAATAGGATGAGTTATCAAAAGGATTATGTTCAAAAACTGATTCAAGATGAAGTTCAATGATTTAGCACTGTGTAAGATATTTATTCTAATGTTTAATAGGCAAATTTTACCACTCTATAGCATAATGCTCACCATTGCCATATTAATATCCTACAACCTTCCTTTTGAGACTCCATTTCAAAAAAATCCTATCTTTTCAAAAAATACATGAAATGGAAAGATGAACCCTGACAATCCAGAGCATCAAAATCAAACAGAGCAGATCCTCATTCTAATTCATGTTCAGTCACTGACTTTGTCAGTGATTTTAAGTTACTTGATAAATCTGTGTGGTACTTTTAAACTCCCAGTCCCAGGTAAAAACCGATGGGAACTAGGCACCCATTTCTCATATGTTTTAGAAAATCCCTCCTTTTAATGCTTCCTTCAACAGAAAACATATTAAAAGAAAATAAAATATAGCAGAAAGAGGTTATGAAAGTCAAAAGTAAGTATTTTAGAGTAAATATGAATTATTAGGTCAGTGTATTTTAGTAATCTGGTACACTAGTTTCCTATTACAGGTAATTTTAACAGTGGCTTAAAGCAAAATGATAGCAAAATATGTGATTCTATGTCCCAAACATTTTACTATCTGACAAAACAAAGCATACTGAACATGAGACGCATCAAACTGGTAATACTCTCTGAAAACTTCTAATGTCATGGACTGCACCAAAACCCTAAAATTACCAACATACCACCAATTCTCTACATCTCAAGAGTAAAATATTCATTTTTGGAAGAAAAAAAAAGGAGTATGTTTCCTTTAATCTCAGCTCTCTTTCATAAACAGTGCAAGAACCATAGAATCCTAGAATTGTTTAGCTTGGAAAGGACCTTTAAGATCATCAAATCCAACTGCAAAACTAGCATGTCCAAGTCCACCACTAAACCATGTCCCGAAACACCACATCTACACACCTTTTAAATGCCTCCAGGGATGGTGACTCTACCATTTCCCGGGGCAGCCTGTTCCAACGCTTGACAACCCTTTCCATGAAGAAATTCTTCCTAATAACCAATCTAAACTTTATCTGACACAACTTGGGGCCATTCCCTGTCCTTCTATCACTGGTTACTTGGGAGAAGACACTGGCCTTCACCTCGCTACAATCTCCTTTCAAGTAGTTGTAGAGAGCGATAAGGTCTCCCCTCAGCCTCTTTTTTTCTAGACTAAACAATTGCAGTTCCCTCACTGGCTCCTCATAAGACTTGTGCTCCAGACTCATCACCATCTTTGCTGCCCTTCTTTGGACCGGCTCCAACGCCTCAGTATCTTTTGTGTAGTGAGGGGTCCAAAACTGAACACAGTATTCAAGGTGCAGCCTCACCAGCGCTGAGTACAGGGGGACAATCGCTTCCCTAGTTCTGCTGGCGATGCTATTCCTGATACAGGCCAGGATGCTGTTGGCTTTCTTGTCCACCTGAGTGCACTGTTGGCTCATGTTCAGCCACCTGTTGACCAACATCTCCAGGTCTTTTTCCGCCAGGCAGCTTTCCAGCCACCCGTCTCCAC
>NW_009613459.1:27409-27739 GCF_000690535.1 Cariama cristata
CAGGCACTTGGCCTTTTTGAACCTCATACAATTGGCCTCGGTGCATCTATCCAGCATGTCTACATCCCTCTGTAGAGCCTTCCTAATCTCCAGCAGATCAACACTCCTACCCAAATTGGTGTCGTCTGCAAACTTACCAAGGGTGCACTTGAACCCCTTGTCCAGATCATTGATAAAGATATTAAACAGAGCTGACCTCAATACTGAGCCCTGGGGAACACCACTTGTGACCACCTGCCAACTGGATTTAACTCCATTCACCACCACTCTTTGGGCCTGGCCATCCAGCCAATTTTTTAGCCAGCAAAGAGTACGCCCATCCAAGCCATA
>NW_009613459.1:27805-30753 GCF_000690535.1 Cariama cristata
TACAGCATTTCCCTCACTCACTAGGCAGGTCACCTTGTCACAGAAGGACATCAGGTTAGTAAAGCACAACCTGCCTTTCGTAAACCCATGCTGACCAGGCCTGATCACCTGGCTGTCCTGTAGTTGCCGCAGAACGGCACTCAAGATGATCTGCTCCATAACCTTCCCCAGCACCAAGGTCAGACTGACAGGCCTGTAGTTCCCCAGATCCTCCTTCCAGCCCTTCTTATAGATGGGCGTCACATTTGCTAACCTCCAGTCAACTGGGACCCCCCTGGTTCACCAGGACTGCTGATAAATAATTGAAAATAAATGATGGCAAATGGCTTAGCAAGCACTTCTGCCAGCTCTCTCAGCAGCCTTGGGTGGATCCCATCTGGACCATAGACTTGTGTATGTCCAAGTGGTGTAGCAGGTCACAAACCATTTCCCCTTGGATTATGGGGGCTTCATTCTCTTCTCCATTCTGCTCCCTGTCTTCCAGCTCAGGGAACTGAGTACCCAGAGAACTGGTCTTTACTACTAAAGACTGAGGCAAAGAAGGCATTAAGTACCTCTGCTTTTCCCTCTTCCTTTGTCACTATGTTTCCCCTCGCACCCAATAAGGGATGGAGATTCTCCTTAGCCCTCCTGTTGTTGATAATGCATTTATAGAAACATTTTATTGTCTTTTATGGTAGTAGCCAGATTAAGTTCTATCTGGGCTCTGGCCTTTCTTACTTTCTCCCTGCTAAACCTCACGACATCCTTGTAGTCCTGCTGAGGTGCCTGCCCCTTCTTCCAAAGGTCATAAGCTCTCCTTTTTTTTCCTGAGTTCCAGTCAAAGCTCTCTGTTCAGCCAGGCAGATCTTCTTGCCTGCCAGCTCGTCTTCTGGCACGTGGGGATGGCCTGCTCTTGCGTCTTTAAGATTTTCTCCTTGAAGAATGTACAGCCTTCCTGGACCCCTTTCCTCTTCAGGATTTTCTCCCAAGGGACTCTGTCAACCAGGCTCCTGAACAGGCCAAAGTCTGCCCTCCGAAAGTCCAAGGTAGCAGTTCTGCTGACTCCCCTCCTTACTTCTCCAAGAATCGAGAACTCCAACATTTTGTGATTGCTGTGCCCAAGACGGCCTGCAATCATCACATCATCCACAAGTCCTTCTCTGTCCACAAACAGCAGGTCCAGTGGGGCACCTCCCCTGGTTGGCTCCCTCACCAGCTGTGTCAGGAAGTTCTCTTCCACGCACTCCAGGAACCTCCTAGACTGTTTCCTCTCTGCTGTGTTGTATTTCCAGCAAGCATCTGGCAGGTTAAAGTCCTCCACAAGAACAAGGTCTAGCAATCGTGCGACTTTTCTCAGTTGCTTATAGAATATTTCATCTACCTCTTTGTCTTGGTTGGGTGGTCTATAGCAGACTCCCACCATGGTGTCTGCCTTGTTGTCCTTCCCCCTGATTCTTACCCATAAACACTCAACCCTGTCATCACCATCAAAAAGCTCTAGACAATCAAAACACTCCCTAACATACAGGGCCACCCCATCACCTTTCCTTCCCCGCCTATCCCTTCTGAAGAGTTTATAGCCATCCATTGCAGCACTCCGGATATGTGAGACATCCCACCACGTTTCTGTGATGGCAACTATGTCATAGTTTTCCTGCTATACAATGGCTTCCAGCTCCTCCTGTTTGTTGCCCACACTACATGCACTGGTGTAGATGCACTTCAGTTGGGCTATTGTTCCCCTCACCTTTTTCGGGGGAGAAACTCTAATTCCTACATGATCATTTTCAGGTGCTTCCATGGTATCTAATCCATCAATGATCCTTGTACCTTTGCTGCCACGTGGCTCTCCAGCCCCTACCTCCACTGAGGTGGCAGACCCAAGGACCTCGTTAGCACACCATCCGACAAACATTGACATGCTACCCCCAGGTTTATCTCTGGCAAGCCTAGTTTTATCTCTTTTCCTTTCCAAATCTAGCTTAAAGCTCCTTTGATGAACCCTGCTAGCTCTTGCGCAAAGATTTTTTTTCCCCTTTCCAACAGGCGTGCCCCATCTGTTGCCAGCAGGCCTCGTGTGATGTAGACTGATCCGTGATCAAAAAGCCCAAAATTCTGCCAGTAACACCAGTCTCAGAGCCAGCTATTCATCTGCTGGCTCTCCCTGTTCCTTCCCTCATCATTCCCTGCAACTGGGGGAACAGAGGAGAACACTACTTGTGCTCCTGATTCCTCCACCAGTCGTCCCAAGGCCTTGAAGTCTCTTCTGATTGTCTTTGGACTTCTAGTTCCAACCTCATCTCTGCCTCCTTGAAAAATACCTGAAAGAGGTAAAATACATTTCATATCATTTGACCAGTCTACATTAAAATCTAAAATTATTTATTCCTTGTTGAATAAAAAAAAATAAAAAAAAGGCAAAACTAAAAACCTTAACTAAGACTCCACGAATGAGGAGTGAAAGATCAATTAAAATAAAGAAAATCCTTGTAAAGACACGTGCTAATACTTCTTTTAAGCTTTTTTAAAATGGAAGTTCTCATTCTTCCTTTGGATGTACACTAACAATTCCTAATGACACTTCTTCACTATTTGCAGTTTTGGCCCTACAATCATTTGCTAAGCATAGTAAAGTGAAAAACAATAATCATGGTATAGTAATTTTGAGTGATACCATTCTGTTTATCTCATGTGCTATGGTCCTAGGAACTAGTTCACCTGGACACAATTTCTGTGGAACAGAAGGCTGGCTTGGATGCAGACTTGAATACTCATCTAAGAACAAATTAGCTCATTCAAAATACAATCAAGCATTTGCAGCTAATGGCTTGTAGGCATAGGTCACATAGTGAAAAGCACAGCTTAATGCTTCTTCTGACTATTGCTTCCTGGAAAACGCTATTAAAATGTAGGTTAGATCAGGTTTAAGATCACTAGGCAAACTGGGCACCCACAAATCCATGGGC
>NW_009613460.1:0-13814 GCF_000690535.1 Cariama cristata
TCTCTAAGCAGAGCAATTCAAGTGATGCTTGCCTGCTTCTTGCTGAAGAGAAGTACTGTTATTTACGGTGTCTGGTAATATCTCGGGTGCCTTCGGTGGTGCGGGTGAAGTGTGAGAGTATCTCTGGGCTTGTGGCGCTGATGGAGCGGTTCTCAGTGTAGCGCTCCCAGCAGAGAAAAGACGTTGTATTGTTGTTAAAGGCTGGGGTCAAACTACAAGGTGTTCTAAAAGCGTTTTGGTAAGGCTGGTAGGCCCCACCGTTTCAGATGTGATTGTAGCTATGATTTACTTAGAATAACTTTAAAAAAAATGCTGTGGTGCTGTAATCTCTCTTGTATGATGCTCAAGCCATAGGTGAATAGCATTGTCTAGGAAATGAAAGGCAGATGATCTTTGTTAAAGAGAAAGCAAGAGAAATAATTTCTGTCAAGAATTACGTAGCTGAAACATTTAAAGGTAATTTAAAAGCACTGAGGGAACTGCTAGTATTCTTCGAATGCATGCTAAAATGGATGAAGGTGACATTTCGTTGGAAGTAAGAATGAAGGCTGCTGGCAGTCTCACAGTGGAGATGGTTCATATTTATGCACAGTTGATGCACCGTCAACCAGTTAAAAGTAGTATTTATCACGGCATACTGTGCACCTTAATGTATTGGAAAACTGATGGCTGAGGGGTATTTTGTCTTGTCTTTGATTTCAGAGTTCACTTGTTTTATATGTTAACATCAGTGGAACTAAAATTGCGATTTCATAAGGCAAAAAGTAGAATTGAAATAAGCTGAAGAATCTCTTTGGTTTTACTCTGGGTGCATACAAAGGATGAATTAAAGAGATGACTGCAGACTTGTGCTCCCTGAGAGGTGCAAAAAGCACCTGAAGGCCATAAATGTATTTTAGACTTACATTAAGACCTAGTCCATATGCAAAGTCATATTTTCAAAGGATAATTTTTATTTGTGTGTGTGTCCTTTGATATATTTCCCTTCCTTTCTCTAGGACTTTACCCAGCAGTTTATAGTTGATTTCAGCAACAGTCTTCCACTTCTGGTGTGAAGTCCTTTGTGTATGCCCGTGAGTTCCACGCCACGGGGCACGTGCCCTGTGCTCGCTCTGTTATTGTGCGTCGGGTATCTCGAGGTGGGTGTGAGTTAACTATGCATTTAAATGCGTAGTGCTGGAATACTTTGAACTTCTCTATTGGAAAATGTGAAGAGAGTGGAAGTAAATAGTTTGGTTTTTTTTTTTTTTTACAAATTTTTTAATGATCCATAGTAATCTTCTAAAATTCTAGAAACTGTGTACATGACTGTCCTGCCAAAGTCTTCAGAGTAGTGCAAATAAAGGCTCTGGATTGTCTTCTGCTTGAATATTCAAACTACCTGTAAACTGTGTGCTTGTACAAGGAGTTTACAGGTGAATTAGACTTTTGCAGAGCTGGAATCTTCTATTTGTTTCCCAGTGACTTGCAGCTGGTAATGTTTTAGTTTGTGTTCTGTTTTCAAGTTTTAGGGAGAAAACTTGGAAAATCAGCTGATCTTTGTACTGACTGAAGGTCTGGAGTGAAGAACAATATTTTTAGATGTAAACCAGGATGTATAATAAAAATACTTGCACCTATTGCAACAATAAAATTAAGAATGTAAAGATTAAGATAAAATGTATTTTGTAGCATTAATTTCATTGAGGTAGAGGTGCAAATTTTCACAATTCTGTCGTTAGAGGGCTTGGGTCCTACATTTCTGTTTGTAACTTGACCTTTCAGAAAGGGAGGCTTAAATAAAGTATAGAAACTTCTGGGTAAAGTATAATCTAGACTTTCTAGCCTGTTCTAAAATCTGAAGCCTGATTTGATAGATGACTGCGGAAATTAATCCTTGAGAAAGGACACAAGCTATAGAGGAAAAATATAAACACAATACTTAATTTCTGTAAACAAGAGTTAACTGTCAGAGAACAATTAACTTCACTTTGCAGAAGATTTCTGGAAATAAGCTGATGTGAAAAAGATACTAGGATATTTCTATGAAAGTCTTTTGACCAAATTCTGCTGTTCTAGCTTTGTCAAATGCTTACTGACTTACGAGTGTAGAATTCCTCTGCAGTAATCTAGGAACTCCTTATTAAGAATATCACTTCTTAATTGTGCTTCTCATTGTTTAATGTCTTTTATATAAAAAAGACACTTCTCACACACCTTCCAACTGTTTTCTCCATTTATTTATTCTTTTTTGTCTTCCAACGCTTCTCTAAGACTGTCTTGAAGATATATTAAGTCTCTCAGTGGCTTTAGAG
The DNA here is from genome assembly GCF_000690535.1 of Cariama cristata. NCBI lineage: Eukaryota > Metazoa > Chordata > Aves > Cariamiformes > Cariamidae > Cariama > Cariama cristata. The sequence goes on from NW_009613460.1 coordinate 2,295, forward strand.
CTGAGGTTGGGTCAACACAAACTCGCCAATATAGTACAGTAAAGGAAATCTAAATATGCACGAGGCATTGCCAAAGGATGCGCATAGTTAAGTTACCCAGACAACTTCTGTCTTCTGACAAGAGAAATGTGACTCGATAGTTTATTTTTGCCTGCCCTCGTACAGTTTCTGTTACGAGCTGTGAGTAGCAGCAGCAGAAAATGCTTTCCCCACAGAAGATGCAGGTCACTCGTGGAGTAAATGTAAAAATCCCAAATTAGGATTCCTCCGTTATGTTTTTGCATTACTTAGAGAGAATCTGATGTTTCAGTCAGAACAATACAGGAGCACAAAGAAAAAGGTGAAATTTGTTTAATAACCCAGTTTAATCAGTAATTCAGAGTGAGGCAAAATAAGATACAAATCCGTTTCAGTAAGTGCAACACTTCTGAAGTGCTTAACTGTATTTTTATTTTTGGACGGGGGAGGAAGACTTACTTGATTTAACTTTAATATGGTTAATTCACAGGGGAAGGTAAAACGAGTAGTTAGAAATGCAGCTTTAAGAGATAAGATGATACTCCATGTTATGTTTAGAGACTGCAGTAAATTGTAACTGAAGCAATTTTAGGTCCTCCTCTTCAGTATAAGCTCCTTATTTTTAGGCGTTTTGAAAGATCTGTGTACCGGTTTGGGGATAAAGTAGCATCTGACACAAAGATTAAAGCCAACAAGAAATAAACTGCGATTATGAGATTGCATATTGTTTGTAGTACTGCGTGCTGGAGTGCTAATGCAGTGTGGAATTATGCCTGCTGCAGATGAAAATATGCATATATATATTTAATTAGTTTGCATAAGACAACTGGAACAGAAAACAAAAAGCAAGTTGCTGCTGCACTTGCATCAGTAAGAGAGAATGGGATTAGTTTTTACCGTTGCCAGAAGAGTACAAGTTCAAGTGGTTTTGCTTGGTTGTTTTTTTTTTTTTTTCTTTTTTGTGCTGTAGTTTGCAGCTTGAGCGTTTGTGATTGAGAAATCCATATCCTAAATGTGTCTGCAAAGTCTGTTGGGCAAACTTTCTGTCATCAACATAAATCTTTGACTTTTACGGAATAACTGCATGGGGTTATGCAATAAGAATCTTCAGTGTTGATTTGGTTGCACGATACTAGTTGCAGAATTTTTACGTTAACTGGAAGAAGAGTCTGTAAGTGCCATGCAGATGATACGTACCCTACAGTGATTGTTTCTATCTATTTAATAAAAAGAAAAAAACCTACAAACCTCTAGTGTTTTCCCTTGGTACGTGCGTAGAGCTGGATGGTTCAGTTCTGGCAAGGTTCCAAAGAACTCCTTCAAAGACTAAGGCAACAGAGTTACCTGAGGCGCACCGGGCTGCAGTAAACGAGAAACCAGAGGCTGGGACTCCTGAGCCCGGAGTTCTGTGCTCGACTCTGCCATCAGCTGCGTGTGTACATTTGGGAAAGTTCTCCTTTGCTTTCCTTTCTGTCTTCCTGCGTTACAGAGAAGTACTTGGAGAACAGATGTTAACGTAGCAGTTAACCCAGTGAGTTGCTGGGGGATGTAGATAGTCAATTTATTTCACAGAATACAGAGCAAATTTGATGATCTTTAATTCAGATACTTACGGTTCTTATTGTGTGGACTTTTTTTGCTGGGGTGGTTAAAAGTCTCCCTTGGCTATCACAGAATGCAGTGCTATGGAAGTAAGAGCTATAGAGTTTAACTTCTATTAATGATTCTTAACAAAATGTTTCCAGTGAGACTTTGTCAGTTTTTTATTCGGAAGTATTCTGCCTCGGGAAACAGAACAACTAAACCTCTTACGGAAGGTTCATTGTGCATAGGATTGTAAGAAAACTTAAAAGAAGAACCCTTAAAAATAGGGAAGAAATGAGACTCTAAAAAACCCTGTAGAAGTGTTTTGATGTTAGCTGTCATCATGTGGTAGGTGATGCCATTAACAGTTTGGTGAAAACTTGAGGTTTAGTTTTTTAAGCAACCTTATGTTATCTCTCCAATGTGTGTTAACATTGGCAGTAGGCCAGTATTTGCTAACAGTTCTGGGATTGCATGAAAAGAACTGAAATTTTGAGGCGGGGGTGATTTGAGTACATATTTGAATGTCAAATTTTTTGCATATGCTTCTGGCTGGGAATGTGGGAATAAATGTTATGTTGTGTTATTACACAAAAATAGTTTGCAAGGAGTAGAAGATATGAAAATGTAAATATAGATATTCAGTTCTTTTACATTTCTCTGGGGAGATTTAATTTTGATTTGTGTTAATTATTCCAAAGATAGCTGAAGTAAGCCCTCTAAGAAGGGAGAGACTGAAGGTAGGAACTGAGGAGGTTGGAGAGACACTATTTCTGAAGCAAGTACCTTAAGATTTTTCTTTTTCAGTCACATTAATATAGTCTCTCCATCTTCCCTTTCTAACTCTGTCTGTGTGGTGGTCTGGCCCTCCTCATTCTGCAGTAGTTGTGGCCTTAGCAAGGGATCTTCACAGAAGAGAAGTTTTCTGTCCCCGTGATGATACAAGGACAAAGATAGGACTGGGTAAAAATGGCATGTCTCTAATACCAGCTGGTATTGCTCAGAAAAAGTGAGTAGAGTTTTCAGGCTCTCAAAATCTTGTTCAGACCTTAAATAAAATCAGCAGTTATTGTCTTTATCTGAATACGTGCTAGTTGAAGCACTTAGAATTGCTTTAAAGCAGCTGTGGCTTCTAATTTAGACCTGAAGAGGTCTGTCTTACCTTCCATGTTTGCAGGACAAAAATTACAGAATTTGGTGTTTTAGTTAATGTGTTCTTTGTCTCTGAAAGAAAAGGTCAGGGATCTTGGAGGGGGCGGGGGGGAAGTTGATAGTTCTGATATGAAGTCTGGGAACTCTTATTTAATGCTGTTTTTTCCCAATCAGGACTAGTTAAAAAAAAGTTACTTTGCTACTTTGAAGACCTCAGGACCCTGTCTCTCTCAGATGGTTCTTCCATTCATTATCATTGCACACCTGTAAAGTGAGACTGCAGGGGTGCTATGTGGACCTGATGTGGGTATATTTTAGAGCTCAGTGTTGTGATATGTGTGAATAGGTCAATGACTTTACAGTCTTTGTCACAAGACATCAAGCAGTAAGTAGGACAAGAATGAAATATTTTTAATATTTAAAAAAAAAAAATTACTCAAATTAAATTCCTTTGCTTTCCACCCGCATAGTCTTAATGGTTGACTGCTAACTCGGAGTTCTTCTGAGACCACTGACAGCTTAATGGTCTAAAGATATTTTCTGTATGTGTGTGTTATTGAAAGTGTGATGTTGCAAAACTGTCTGATCACACATTCACATAAGCTACTAGTCTAAAATGCCTCTTTAATATGTTCATGCATATATTAGCTTTGCTGAGATTTTGGGGTTTGGTTTGTTATTCTTTTGGATGTTTGTAAAATGTGGGAAAAAAACCAGAAGAGACAAATTGAAGGAGAGGATGAATAATATGACATGGTACTTGGGGACATGGTTCGGTGGTAGACTTGGCAGTGTTAGGTTTACAGTTGGACTTGATGACCTCAAGGGTCTTTTCCAGCCTAAATGATTCTATGATTCCATATATATCCTCTTGCTTTATGCTTATTTATTGCTTAAATTAGATAATACAGAGTTACTAGGAGCTGGAGCACAGTTAGATGTTCTTGCTGTGATATGTACTTCAGCTGTTAAATCTGATACGTCAGTTCATTAAGGATGTTTAAACAAAACCTGAAAGATGAGGATTTTAGTACAAAGTTTAATGTTCTCAACATGTGAAGATTTAGGAACTAAAAAAGAAGGAATGTGCAGGCCATAAACGAATCCTGGTATTGCAACATCCATAAAGGTTGACAGATTTTAAACTTTAGCTGCTTTTTACATATGATGATACAAATCGTATGGGAAAAAAAAAAAAAGAAATATTTGAAATTTAAATTGATTTGGGGTTTTTTTGCTGTAGCGGTTTTCAGATAAGTACTGTATTATGAAAGAAAGCTTTTACCATTATCTTGATTTAGATGAAATAAAGAAAGTGCCAGTTCAGAGTTAAGAACATAATACTGAAATGCTTTCCTCCAGATGCAAAAAGTGGTAAACAGGAGAGTCTTTTATGTAAATTTGGAAAAGAAAAATCAATGGTTGAACTCTATGTACTTGTACAAGGTATTTATAGATTAATTTCTTTGTAAACTTGTAAATTAGCTTGGACACAGCACTTGGAAGTACTCAGTCCTGCAAGGAGTTTTGATTTGTGAAGTCTTATAAAAATGTACCAGCAGAAGACACTCTCTTTGTTGTTGTTGTATCTGGAATACCACGAGTGTGCAAACAATGTTTCAAAATGGTAAGTCTTACTACTTCTTTAGAAAAACTCAGATTGCAATTTAATCTTAGTCATAGTGGTTCTGTACTTTCTTCAAACACTGTAAAACTGTATTTAGTAACAGTATTATTTCTGTTTGGGTATTTCTGTATTGTCATGCAACCTATTGGTCACACATACTTTATTTTTTAATGTCTAGAAGTACAATTAGATGCATACTGCATCTAATACATGTGTAGAAATGTTATTTGTCATAAGTCATTGTATTGGTCCAGTAACTTCCAGCCTTAAGTAGCTTCTAACCACTGAAATTCTTTCAGTATCTCTTTCTCTAAACTCAGGCTTTGGCTTTAATGAAAACAGTAAATTTGTCAGTGACAAAAAAAAACCTCCATTGAAAAACTTTACTCTCCTGTTAACTGTGTGGAGGAGGGGGGCCTGACCTTCAATAGTCACTAACTTTTTCTTTGTTTGCAGGCCTACTGCAAAATAAATCCAGCAAATCTTGCCATACCATTAGGAAATCAGATGTGGATATCCCTTGGCTGATACAAGTTTGGCGGTAGTAAGCCAGGCTTCTATGGAGTCTTCTAATGACTGATGGCATACCAATAACCAAAGGCATGGCATTCCAAAAATAACCAGAAGAAAGAAAAACAAATCTAAAGCTATTTACCATCTTGTCCTACTTAATGCATATTACCTGATTCTGTTTCCTCGGTCAGGCTTTTTTAACTGACTCTAGAAACCTGTAAGGAAGAACAACCTTTTGCTGAGGTTGTAACTTGGCTGGGCTCAAAATGACAACCTTTAAAAATAGCTACTATTAAAAAGTTCATGAAGTCCTCCTTGTTCACGATGCTCTCGTTAAATGAAAGACAACCTTTTCTGTAAAAGAAGTAGTGTGAGGCCATTATAAGAAATACTTGCTTTCTATTTTAGTTTTTATGAGATTAATCTTTCTAGCCAGTTTCCTAAAATTTCATTTCTAGAAACCTGAATTGTAATGTGTTTTAGAGAACAGGTGTGCTATAATCCAGAGATTTTTAAATGAGTGCTGGTTTTGGTCACAACATGACCGAAAGCTGTAACTTTTAGTAAAGGGTATCTGACACTGCCTTCTCAGATCTAGTATTTTGCAGTACGGATGCTGATATGTTTGGATAGGTTGTACTAAATTGTATTTCAGTAATCTGCTATGACTGTCTTTGTCCTTTTAAAATGTGACAGATGAAAATAATGGTAAATTATTTCCCTAGTAATGATTAGGGAAAAGGACTTGAATTTTTTTATTTATTTGTCTGCTTTGTGTAATTATAAGTATCGGTTTCACACTTTAAAAAATATAGTTTATTTGTAGCTGGTAGTAATAAGTAATCAACAATATGTTTACAGACTAAAAAATCTTTTTAAACACCTTGAAAATCTATGTATGTCTTTCTTTCCAACATCAACCTGTATTGCCAGCATAGTAATGTATACTACTTACATTGCTTATTTATTAAAAAAATACTTTTTGTGTTGTGCCACTGAGTGGTAGAACTGTATTTGAAATTTTTGATCCATTATTTTGGTTGGGTTATTCACTATGTTTCCATATTGTATCTAACATCATAGCGTTAAGTTACCAATCCGTTAACTTTCTAAGCCATAAAAATCAGTCAGTCCTTTCTTTTCTCTCTCTTTTAGTTTTTTTTTAAAGCATATGGCTGTTTGCTTCATGCAGAGAGAGAATTTGCAAAAATATGTCCTAAAACAGAGACTGAACTTTGACATGAAGATGAGTTTACTCTAGATCAAACTATATTCTAAATCCCAGATTTTTTTTTTTTTGACAAAGCTGTTTGTGTAGTAGACTTTTTCTCTCTAATGGCAATTTTAAAATGTTTTTGTTTTTGTTTTTTTGTTGTTGTTGTTGGTGGTGGTTTGTTTGTTTGGTTTTGGTTAGATGTTTTGGTTTATGTGTGTTTTGTTTTGTTTTGTTTTCTTATGGGCCTATGCTCCCTGGTCCTGAGGGAAACGGAATTTCCTGCTTTCAGAAAACTGTTAGTTTAGCAAAGCTGGAGACAGAAGTAACATGTCCTCTCACTACATGATATCAAAAAAGTTACATGCTGATCATAAACTGTAGGTTCTGTATGTGCCTATATGAAATTTTGATAAATGTGATCCCTTAAAGAAGGTCTTATTGAAGTCCTGACAGACAACTGTATTTGACTCCAGATTTGTTACTAATCTTGAGCCTCTTCTGTTCTCGTGTATAGAAGAGGGATTCTTATAGCTACTTATAGAAAAAGGAAGAACGTAAGTGTACAGAAAGAAATAATATTCTCTCTTCTGGGAAGCATAAAAACCCAGTAGTTTGTCAAGAGAGCAGTCTCAAGTTTATCTTACAAGAACTGATTTTATCAAAGAACATGATACATATTTTGGTGAAGTCTGAGGCTGTACTTGCTTTTCTGGGAAGAGTTGTGAAGCAGAGCCCTGTCTGACGCTTCGCCTGTCGGTTGTGGCGGGACTGGGATGGATTCTGCTCTTGCCTCCCTGTGCTCCCTTGGCGCGGGGGCGGGCGGCACCCTGCCGCTCTCCGTGGTGCTGAACGTGGGGACCGGTATGGGGGGCTGCCGCTCTCCGTGGTGCTGAGCGGGAGGCCCGGCAATGGGGAGGGGGGCCTGCCGCTCTCCGTGGTGCTGAACGTGGGGCTCGGCGATGAGGGGCGAGAGGGGACACGACACACTGCCGCTCTCCGTTGCCCTGAATGGGGCTCTAGGCAAGGGGAGGGGGCGTGGTGCTGAAAGGAGGACCGCCTCGACTTTTTTGCTTCATTGACACTGACGTCAAAAGCAAATCAGTTTTACTTCCTGTTATGCAAACCAGTTCGTTTCCCGACTAGCAAGATCTCTTTGGAGGCCCAACTTATATAACTACAATTGCTCAATCCTTGTGTGTAGTCAATGCAGTGAGCTATAACATTGGTTACGCTGAACACTATGAAGGTAAATGCAGTGAATGATTTCTCTGAAAATGTATGCCATGCCATTTTGTGGTGGCTTCCCAAAAGCCTGACAAAGAAGTGAAAATAAAAACAAGCACTGGTATGTTTCAGAGAGTTCTGTCAGTTCGCAAATGAAGAAATGTTTGAGAATATTTAAATAAGCAGTAGCATTTTAGTCATAGCGTCAAGACTCTAAAAGAGGAGTTCAAGTTTGATTTCCTAAAGCTGACTTAGGGAATACACAACACAAAACTTGATGACTTTCATCAGGATTTATACTTGGTTTAATTCTGTTCTGAAATAATTGTATTCTTACCTTCTAAGGATTTTTAAAACTTGGAAATGCAGTTGTTTTGTCATGAAATTAAAGGTATGTATTCTATTTCTGGATGTTGCCTAAAGTATCTTAGATTCAGAAGCCCTTGTAGCTCTCAAAAAAACAGGAAATTGCATCTTGAAATTATATACTGTTTAAAAACTTTTATTTTGATGATTAATGAAAAACAGTGATATGGGTCTGTAAGATGACAACCTCTTTCACCCTGTTTCTCCACTTAGGTGTTATTTTTTGTTTTGGGAAGCCTTGAACTTAATATCACTCTGCTGAGAGAAAATTCATTTGTATGTATATGGAACAATTCTTGTGAAGATCTTTGCTACATTGTTTGTTTTGCCAAGGGCAAACTCCTGTTACGTCCTCAATGCCAAGTCAGTTGCTCAACCTTGAGAACTATCCAGTGTATTGTTTCTCAGAGTCCAAATACCCACAGACAGATGCAATACACATGTACTGCCTTAAATTTCTCTAGGGATCTCTATACCTGAAAGGCTTAAATCAAATATGCAAATATTCAAGAAATAAATCTGTAAGGAAATGTCACTCGGACTAAAACACAGCTTGGAGTAGCCCTTTGGCCTATCCTGTTTTCCTTTCAGCAATTTAAGGTCTAATCATATAGCAGATGTGTCAACTGTATTCTAGATAGATGATTAGAGGGTAAATGGGATTCTTTCTCACCAGGAGGCAGATTGGGGAATTTGTACATCTGTCACTAAATCTTTTTTCCTTTTTTTTACTTTTCCCTTCAGTGTGCTTCGCAAGATTTAACTGTCTTAGGAAATTGCCTGAAGCTAACTGTGCTACAGCTTTGTAATGGTTGTTTCTGACATAACCCGATTGATAGAGGTTAACAGCCCCGAACAGAAAAGGGGTTTGACTGGGTGTTGGTCCTGCCACGCCTCTCCCAGCACAAGGGCATTGAGTTGCAGTTGCAAGTATGTGCTGAACCAGTCTGTAACGGGAGGAAATAGTTGATTCAAGTTGTATGCAGAATGAATACTTGAGCTATTCCTGCTCGTTAGAGGGCTGTGAAAGTCTGTTTTTGCAAGTCTGTCGTTTATGACAGTGGAATTTTCAATCATACATCCTTTTCGGTCAACTCTTATATGTTCTTTTCTGTGAAAATAAGCATACTTGAAGTAATTTGATTAAGTTGACTTTCTAATTCAAGTCACTGATTTATTGTACGACAACTCAGGGGGCATAATGCATAGCTGGTCTTTTCTTAGACACTTGTGTTTACCTTTATAAATGGTGGGTTACAGCCTGCTGGGACTCTGAGAGCAGGTATCAGATGCTGAAACAGATGAATTGCCTGGTGGTTACACCTTCACCTCAGTTGACAGTTTCCTAAAGAAAACTGTGTTGCTTTCAAACAGAAATCATGTCGTACAGTAGATTGCATAGCTTATTTGTAAGTAATTTTTGTCTATGCTCAGGCAACTGGGACAGGGTGGAAGCTGAAGCTACAATGCAGATTTCATTTCTCAACACGTATAGGGTATGGGGGGTGTGAATGAGGGGGCTTCAGCATTAACAGCTCATTTTGTTTCTTGCTTTCTGAAGTACAGCATTGCCAGACATGAACCTTCTGTGTAAGGTACCTTGAGGGCCTTACAGGGCAGCTTGTGTCCCTTTCCTTGCAGATGTTCACAAAGCCTTGAAAACTTTGGTTTTCTTTTTTTACGTGGCCTGAGAAACTCAGATGATCAGGTTTCTTTAACTTGTGTTGGTTCTTGTTTTTTTTGTAATGGAGTAGAAAGTAGGTCTAACTCCCGGGAACTGCAAGGGGATTTGTGGTTACTTACGACTTCGGTAATCAGTCCATTACTGCTTGCTTCTTTTTGGAGTGTTTCTGTACGGGTTGTGGGGGGATGTTCCTTCTTTATTAGCTATGCCAGTATCACTTATGTTCAGTTTTAATGGCACTTCAATGAATTTGTTGGAAACTCTGCACTGAATTCTAGTGCAGTTTATGTCCTGTTCTGTGATTGAAGACTGCCCTGAATATAGGAGGTATATTAAGAACTTAACAAAACCCCTATGGCAAACTAACAAGTGCAAGCATTTATTTAACTTTTTAACTCTAAAAGGAGACATTTCTGAAATGCACGTAGCTCTGTTGGTATGCATTGAGCTTGTTCATTTTTCATGTTTTTTTTTTGTTGTAAATAACCATAACACTTTCATGGAAGAGTGGTGTTGTTTTGGAAGCTGTATTGTACACAGTCTTTCTAACCCTTAAACTATAAGTAGAAAGCCATGGAAGTTCTCTTGAGGTATAGATTAGAATTAGGGAGAGGATCTGCTAAAAGCAGAGCAGAAAGCTAGGTATCAAAATCTGTCCTCTTTATTAGAACCTTTCCTGACTGTTACGGGAGGAGGAGTGCATTAATTACTGGAAAATACTTGTGCTTACTGTTTAAGAGTGCTATTGTTAAAAAAAACAAACCATAAATTGCATAAATGCTCTTTGCTACATAAATTTGAAATTGACCGTTTAAAAAGTATTTGAAAACTTAAGCAAATTTATTGTCCACTGCTACATGTTTTGGTCTGCAAAGCAAATTGTACAGTGTGGTCTGTTAATAAGTTAAGACATCATTTATAAATCTGTGGTATGAAAACTGGTGTATTGGAAGCTGTGTTGTACATAGAATAGTCTTTAAATGTGCCTCAGAAGAATTTCTCAGTATTTTGTGAGTGTGTTCTTTGTATATGGCTTACGTAGATCATTCTTAAATTTTTCTCTCAGCTAATTGTGTATTTTTGCAATATGTCGCTAATTTAGCTCTCTTTTTGTTTCCCCTTTCATATCAAAATGGAGATTTTTACAGCAGTAGTTGGAACGAGGCATGTTTGTTTGAGATACTGAATATATATAAACTGACATGTGCATGATGCAGACCTGTACCCACCTCAAGGCTGGAGGTCTTGAGCTAATTATTTAATATGAAGTTGCACACAAGTGCTCAGTAATTCTTTTTTTTCTTGCAAGTCTACTTATTTTTCATTTATGTGTTCCTTGATTTAAAATTGCCACTATTTTCTCAACTGCTGAATTTTGAAAAAATTTTTTTTCAATGTGTGCTGAAGAAAGCGACTTCTTGGTTTTCTATTAATCATCTTTACAGATTTTCTTCTTAACGTAGCTCATCACACCCAAAACTTGAGGTCTTGATGAAGAACCTTATTTGACTGACCCATCAGGTATGGGGAATTTTTGATGGAGGTGAAAAATTCTGAACAGTCTTACCTACAGACTTCTGTATGACAAATTGTTGGAAGAGTAGGAGTTAATGTCTCCTGTTTAATGTGCCATAAAGTAAGTACTGTAAAAGAGGCAAACCTAGCAAATCATTACAATGTAAGTACGCTTAAAATAAGCTTCTTGTATTCTAGCTGCCAAACAGAAGCGATAGTAGAAGCTGTTATTGCAATTGCATGGGACGGCTTTTTAAGAACATTCGCTAGTGTAGTTCTCCAGAAGATTATATGACTGATGAAGTTTAGAACCAACTGGATAACCGTTATAAGAAAATACAGATGTTGGACTGGTAACTCTGAGTCCAGATCGAGAAGCCACAGGGTTCAATTTACTGTATTTAATGGGATGGATGGAAAAGAGATGCTTTAGGACAAAGCTATATAATTGCATACTTTTACCAGGACATCGATTTTCTTGTAATTCTCTAATGGAGATACTACAATTTTCCTACTTAAGTATGCGCAATCTTTCTTTTCTTTTTGTTTTGTTTTTGTGTTTGGTTTTTTTTTTTTTTTTTTTTTTAAATTTAATTGTTTAGAAAAATTGTGGTGGGAGGG
>NW_009613460.1:13860-21839 GCF_000690535.1 Cariama cristata
GGGAAAGAAGTGTGTTCAGTCTTTTCTTTTGTGTGGCTGTTTTTAAGGAATTTTAAAATGAGTTACGTATTCACTGCTCTTTCTTGTATGCCTGTGTGTTTTCTCCAGGTGTATGCTAGACAAGTAGACATTAAGGTGGACTGAAAACTGGCTGAACTGCTGGGCTTAAAGTGTTGTGGTCAGCAGCACGGAGCCCAGTTGGAGGCCGGTCACTAAGGGTGTACCCTAGAGGCTGATACTGAGGACAGTACTGTTTCACATCTTTGTTAGTGACCTGGGTGATGAGACAGAATGCACGCTCAGCAAGTTTGTAGACAATACAAAACTGGGACAGGGGGTTGATAAACAGATGGGTGTGCTGCTATTCAGAGCTGGAGAGACTGGAGAAATGCACCGACAGGAACCTCATGCAAAGCCCTGCATCTGGAGCAGCATCACGAGTACATGGTTGGGATCGACTGGCTGGAAGGCAGCTGTGCGGAAAAGACCCTGGGGTCCTGCCAGACAACAAGTTGAACATGAGCCAGCAATGTGCCTTTGTGCCAAAGGCAGCCAACAGCATACTGGGCTGCATTAGAAAGAGCATCACCAGCCCCTCAAGGGAGGTGATCCTTCCCCTCTGCTCAGCACTGGTGAGGCACACCTGGAGTGCTGGGTCCAGTTCTGGGCTCCCTAGTATGAGAGAGATGTGGACAGACTGGAGCGAGTCCAGCAAAAGGCCACTAAGATGATTAAAGGACTGGAGCATCTGTCATACAAGGAGAGGCAGAGAGCTGGGACTGTTTAGCCTGGAGAAGAGAAGGCTCAGGGGGATCTTAGGAGTCTGTGTGTGTGCATACCAGATGGTAGGGAGTAAAGATGACTGAGTGGGCATATTCTTAGTGGTGCCTCATGAAAAGATGAGGCAATAGGCACAAACTAAAACATAAGAAATTCCATTTAAACAGAAGAAAACACTTCTTTTGCTGTGAGGATGACCATATACAGGTCACCCAGAGAGGTTTAGAAGTTTCCTTCCTTAAAGATATTCAAAACCCACTTACGCAGGGCCCAGCGTAGTCTGTTCTAGCTGACCCTGAAGTTGGACTGGATGACCTCCAGAGGGGCTTTCCAGCCTCAGCCTTTCTGTGATTCTGTGTACATGTTGTTTCTGTAACAGTTAATGTGTCGAACCTTTAAGTTGTTGGTGTGAAATCACAAAACTGATAGCCAGTATTGTGTAAATACTGAGAGGTAGCTAGCACTTAAACATGTTTTTCATTATCGTGTAGATACTTGTAGGTTACTGGAAAGTATCCCAGTGGGCCACTGCAAACTTGTCCTGGATTCATCTCAGGCTGAGCTTTGAGAATAAACTTGGGCTGTCAAGTGGTGGGATTTGAGCAAAAGTGACTGTGCCACCTTCTTTGCTTACTTTATGATTTAGCTCCTATAACCTAAAAAAAAAAAAAAAGTAGAAGGTTAGTGATCAATCCTTAGTTTGAACATGAATGTTATTTTTTTGGTTAAGATCTGGATAATTTTTTCCAGAGAAAGGGAAGAGGAATTACTTCAAGGTAGTAGGACGTTTCTTGGGGAAATGACTCAAATTCTTCTACAGTTATTAAAAATTCCATGATTAGACAAGTTTCTGGTTGGAGTTTCCTTTTTTCATTCTGGAAAGTTAGCATTTACCATCAAACTTGCAGAGATGATTTGTAGTTAAGGCCTTCTAGAAAGTGAAAAATGCTGTAGATAAAAATACCAAGTTGGAAGTCTCGCAGTGTATGCCTTTCACTAATACTTCTTTCCTGCACACTTGTTCGGAAGGCTCCATGCCTTTCCTTCTCTTAAACAAGCCTGGAAAGCAGAGAGACAATTACGAGCAAGAAATAGCTTTCCAGTCTGCCATTCAAACCACTGGTGAGGAATTCTTCTTTGCTCCATAGAGGCCGCATGGTATGTCCTCGTCTGACTGCTTGGGAGGAACCACCAGGTACTGGAATTGCATAGAATCTGCAGAAGTTCTTGGGCAGATAGGAGTCAAAATCGATCAAGTGTTGAGAGGAAAAGACCTGCAGGCAGAGAGACTGTGAAAATGTACTTTGTTTTAAAAGGGAAGAGAAACTGGGAAGACCTTTTCTCCAGCTTGTCATACAGTACTGCCATTTCTTTGGGGACACGGAATACAAGAAACCTTTGCTAATGTTTTCATCAGCTCAACACTTGAGGACTCATCAGTAAGAATGAACAGCATGTGTAAATGATAATAATGGTGACTATGCCTTGCTTTCAGGTTTCTAAGCAAACTAAGAGGAAAAGAGATCATCTTTCTTTAGTGTCAACTTCATTTACGATTTATCCAAAAATACTTGTGACGTTTTCAGGTGCTTTGGATATGCAGCTTTAGAAATGGAAATACTTGCTTTCAATTTACATTTCCATAGTTGTTGTTCTTTCTCCGCCACCCCTGCTTTCCTCCCTCCTGCCTTGCCAAATAAAAGAAAAAACAAATCCCTTTCATTCTAAAAGTTTTTAATTTTAGCTTCAGTTCCCAATATTAGTGAGTACTTCCACAAAAATTATTTTTTCTTTAAAAGCAAGACAACTTGTGCTTCTAGTTAGGCCATCTATGGAGAAGTCCAAAACCAGTCAATGACCAGGCAACTTTTCATCAGGAACATCTAGTAAAAACTAAATGTTTAAAAACATGACATTTCAGATGATAAAAGTTAATAAGGGCTTAGGTTTGAAGGTGGAATAGATTTGAGATTTAAGAATAAGTTTTTAGTCTTGAATTATAAGGAAAGTCAGCTTGAATGATAAAGCAGGGAAATGGATTTTGAAGGAAACAGGACAGTAATTTTTTAGACTTTGGATTATTTTGAATCTTATGACTTATTTTTCTATCTAGTACAAATAACTACATGACTTAAATATTTCTTTCTGATTAAAATGAAGTTCATCTTCTTCAGCACATCCAGGGATACCCATATAAGAAAAAAAAAAAATTTCTACTAACCATAGCAGGTCCCAGCTGTTCTGTAGTGGACCCCACACATCCAGTCAAAGACCTTGCTGCAGTGAATGGAATGGAGTTTCCCCCAGGTATCTGTTTCTGTCAGCCTCACGTAGGCACTAACGTCTCTGTGAAAGCCCCTTTTGAGCCCCAGAGGTAGTATTCCCCTGGTGAGACCCAGGCTTGGAGGCACCCAGTGGCTAGAGCAGAAGGAGCGACATAGCCTGATTGACCGCTCTGCCCGTTCTAGTGGGTGAACTGTTTCTCAGTTCACTGGTGATTGCTGAAATCATTTGGAAGGTAGCATGTTGTGGTGTCCCGGCCCAGAGACCTGGGATTTAAACCCCTCTTGACTCCTGCCAGCAGGCTGTGTGTTTTCTGAACTTGTGAAGCCCGTCCTCCTGTTGTTGCTCGGCATGTTGGTCTATAAAATGCAGTGCAGGTGATCTGCTCCCTCTGTTGAATCTTTGATTGCAGAGTGCTCTACAGCTATAGATTTACCTGCCAGCATGCTTTTGATTTTTACCTGCTTGGCTTGTTAATGGTTGTTCCTGGTCCTGGATTTGGACGAAGTGCGTATTTCCAAGGCAGGCCATTGTAACAGAGAGCTCCTCACCCGCTCCTGGAAAGCCTTTCTCTTCGTGGCTGCTACAACTCTAGGAGAAAGCAAAAAGGCAACAGTGAGTTGGGCACGCTGGCCATTCCGGCCCTGTGCTGAGACATGCTCTGTATCTGCTCTTCAGGTGAGGACATCTCCTACCCCACGATTAGTTGGAATGGGACATGCCTTTTCTGATAAATAAATTTTAAGGTACAGCCCTGTAATAATTTATAAATATGCTGAGCTGTAAATGCAAGTGGATCTTTTCAACCAGTGGGATTTTCAGGCCAATACTTAGGAAGAGTTGATATTTTGGTGTGGGTCATACACAAATAAAACACAGGAAGGATTGTAAGTCAAGTAGTTAACGTGCCATTGATCTATACTTGGCAGTTCAGAAAGCAGAAGTGGGTTATCAGCACATCAGATTACGGGTACTTGAGGAGCGTGTGTTTAGGAGCACAGGGAAAGCGTCTTTAGGTGTATGTGCCCCTGTGAGGCGTTATGCCTTATGTGTATGGTATCGAACATCGAGAAACCTGAAAGTACAAATTATTTTTTTTTTTCCCCCTGCTTAATTATCAGCTTAGGTGTTACGTGCCCCTGTGAGGCGTTATGCCTTACGTGTATGATATCAAACATCGAGAAACCTGAAAGTACAAAATTTTTTTTTTTCCCCCCTGCTTAATTATCAGCTTAGGTGTTAGTGAAGAGCGCATGTCCTCTCACTTAACAAGACTTCTCTCTTATAGAAAACTAAGCCTAAATGTTTAGCAACAAGTGTGAAAGTGAAAGAAGATTGTCATTTGTTTTCATTCAAAATATTAAGATTAATTGCTTTTCTAATTAAAAATGTGTATTCCATCGTGACTAAATCGCTGGCAGGAGCAGATGACCAAAGTGCAGCTGACCATGTAAGAGTTGGTCAGCTCTCCAAACCATAACATCTGGTTTGGAGGAAAAAATATTTCTCAGCCAAATGGTCAGAGTTTCTTCTTCCCAGCCGCGAACGGTGCAGCGCGCTGCCTGTGGTTTGTATGCCCTGTCGCTCCAGGCACCACGGCTAAGGCAGCAGCAGACTTGCTTACCCTTACCCCACCGAAGACCACTGAACCCTCCCATAATTATTGGCATACAAGAGATTACTGTTATTGTTTCTAACTTACTCTGTGTAGTTCCTCAGACCAACACACATAGTATTTTGGTAGATTCTTCCTAGTAAGTAATGATGTTGCTGTTTTGCATTAAAGGTATTGAGGCCTTTAGCTGGTGATCTTGGTGTTCGTGGAGCGAGTATGGTTCTGTCCGTACCTCTGGAATGATACGCTAACTGCAAATACAGTAGAGCACAAGTCAATTTTTTTTTTCTGCCATCTGGTAAGAACTGCAATGTGTATGATGCATTTTGAGTGGAGCTGGAGAAAATACAAATTACTCAAATGAGCGGTTTATGCTTCTTAGTAATACGCGGTTGTACTGGAAAAGCTACTAGTATTTTTTAAAGCATTTTAAAAAGCATTTACAAGCATGCTTAGGAAATGGCTCATCCTCTAATTTAAAAATAGAGTACAAAACTTGTTTTGTCTACCTGCCTCCAACTTTTGCAGTCTTACCGCCTTTCAGTTCTCAGAAACTTACTTGAGCATGAACTATTTCTTTTAACTAGAACTTTAAATGTATTAATTTGTTCCAATGTATTTCAGTTTCTGCTTTCATTTAATTGAAATGCTGTTAGGTTGCTTTTGCTTCAGTTAGCACAGACTTTTTTTTCTATGTTCCTGTGCTAATACAGTGCATCAAAATCTCAAAGACAATCTGACTTAGCTATTCCATTACTTTAAAAATGCTGAGATTTATAATAGAGTAATTTGATAGAGCTGAATTCAGGCTGCTGAAGAACATATGTTATGATACAATACTCAGTTGCATGCATTTTGTTTTTTCATTTTCCATAAGACACTCATGCCCTTCATTTGGGGAATGAATGGTGCTTATTGAATTTGTAGATATTCAGTGCTTTTTATAGGGAGTAAGTGGATTATAAGAATTTAAAGATACCTTCTGAATCTGGCATTGCATATTGGCTTATTTTTCACTTGGAATTTTCAGAGAGGGTCCCATTGCCAAATCATAATACTCTTGAAAATATTGTATGATTTATACTTTTTCCAGATTGTGGTGCTGCATAACCTGAGAGCGGAACACTGCCTGAAGTGAGGAAGAACATTATGGCACTTCTGTGCACAAAGACAGGAGTCAAAGGCTGTTTTGAGCATGAGCTTTGACCTAGTGTTCTGGAAATACTTATTATAATAACCTGATCATAAGTGTGAGATTTTTTTTATAATACCTTTTTAATTACATTGTCTAGCTTCTCTAACCAAAACTAAGGCCTCTTCATGTAAGATACGGCATGTACTTCATGCCAGATTGTCAAAGTAACTTTCAGAGTTACTAAGAGTTTTTCTTATGATTTAACGGATAACCAGAATGCCTTTTTTCTAACATAGTGTTATTTCATGTTTGTAGGTAATATATGCTTTGAACACTAAAAATGATGAACATGAAGCTGCTATCCAAGCCCTTAAGGATGCTCACGAAGAAGAAATTCAACAAATTCTTGCAGAGACCAGAGAGAAGATATTGCAATATAAAAGTAAAGTTGCAGAAGAGATGGATCTCAAGAGGAAGATCCAGGTTTTAGAAGAGTCACTGGAAGATCATAAAAAAATGAAACACCAGGCCTTGACAGAATTCGAAGCCTATAAGGATAGAGTTGAAGATATGCAGCTTTGTGCAGAAGCTCAGCATGTCCAACGTGTAGTCACCATGTCAAGAGAAGTAGAAGAGATCAGAAAGAAATTTGAGGAAAGGCTACGAAGTTTCATACAGTTGCAAGTGCAGTATGAGAAGGACAAGCGTACAGCTCTGGAAGACTTGAGAGCTGCCCACAGACTTGAGATTCAAGAACTTCTGAAGACTCAACAGAGTCAGAATGCTACTTTAAGTAAGGGGCAAGAAAAACTAGAGGAATTGCATAGACTGGAGCTGGAAGACTTGAACAGTAAAATTGAAGAGTTAAGGCTGGAAAGGAAAAAACTCATTGAGGACTATGAAGGCAAACTCAGCAAAGCACAGTCCTTCTATGAACATGAACTTGATTCTTTGAAAAGATCTCAGCTTTTTACAGCAGAAAGTCTACATGCTTGCAAAGAAAAAGAAGTGGAGCTAAGAAAAGAATTTCAAAACCAGGAAAGTATGTTACGGAAGAATCTGGGAAAGCTTAAAACTGAATTGCAAATGGTCCAGGATGAAGCTGCCAGTCTACGGGAAAAATGCCAAAAACTTCAGGTGGCTCTTGGTACGGCAGAAAACAATGTTCAGGTGAGACCAAGGATATGTTCTTCCCAAGACTGTGAATTTTCTTTTCCTATTTATGCTGTCTTTCCGTGAGGCTGGTAGGTTGAGGTGACTGGAACACGTAAACTTAATCTTCTGCCACTCGTATCTGATTGTCATAATCTTGTAAATTTTTATTTATTTATATTTTAGAATTTATTTTATGTGTTTAATTTTCCCAGACTGAATTAATACTACTTTATATTCCAGTAGAATCTAGAAGCCCCTACCCGGGGCAAAGTTTTGGTCTCCTTCCTTTCAGCTGTTCATGAACAGAGCTTGGTTGTTCTACCCACAGTGTAGTGCATGCAATAGAATGCTCAAAACTGTTACCACGTAAAGAACAGACAAAAAACCCCAAACCGAACCCTGTTCACCTCCTCCCAAAGAAAGAAAGGAGAAAAAAAGGCAAAAAGCCAAGCAGTATCTTTGCATCGGGTATCCACATAAATCGATCCCTCTCTCTCCCCCCAAAAATGAGGATTCAGAGAGGGAAGGAGGATATTGGTGACTGGTACCATTTGAGATGTTATGCTGACAAACTGAAATGCTTGCTACAAAAGTTGAGAAACCACTTATCTAGACTGTACAGTTTCTTTTAGAAACATGTTTGACAGGAATGTCATACAACTGACACTATAAATCCAATGAATTTTCTGTATTCAGTGCAGTCTTGCTTGTAGAGATCATTAGCGACTGCCTTGCCTAAATGTGTTGGGTGTTAAGATGTAGGTTTGCAGGAAGTAAGAAAAAGGACGACTTTCTGTATGTTTTAACTTTTTTGTTATAACATCTTCAATGATGTTTTCACAAGCAGTAACTGAAGTACTGTACACATTTTCAGTATGTGCTGGTTTTGGCTGGGATAGAGTTAATTTTCTTCACAGTAGCTGGTCTGGGGCTGTGTTTTGGATTTGTGCTGAAAACAGTGCTGATAACCCAGGGATGTTTTCGTTCCTGCTGCGCAGGGCTTACCCAGAG
>NW_009613460.1:21926-25192 GCF_000690535.1 Cariama cristata
GCACCAGCGAGGAGGCTGGGGGGGCACAAGGGGTTGGGAGGGGACACGGCCGGGACAGCTGACCCCAATGACCCCAGGGATATCCCATACCGTATGATGTCATGCTCAGCGTATACGGCTGAGTGAAGAAGGAGGAAGGGGGGACGTTGGGAGTGATGGTGTTTGTCTTCCCAGGTCACCGTTAGGTGTGCAGCTTTCCTGGAGATGGCTGAACACCTGCTTGCCCGTGGGGAGCGGGGAATGGATTCCTTGGTTTGCTTTGCTTGTGTGGGGGGCTTTTGCTTCATCTCTTAAACTGCCTTTATCTCAACCCATGGGTTTTCTCACTTTTACCATTCCAATTCTCTCCCCCATCCCACTGCAGGGGAGTGAGCAAGTGGTACTTAGCTGCTTACTGAGTTAAACCACAACACAGTGTTATTTAGAAACGAAAGTTTCTTGTCCCTAAAGAAGGACAAGACATCCCAGAAATACAGAGACTGAACCTTTTTGGTCAGCAGAAACCAGGACTGGGTATGCTGGGCTTGAAGGAAAAGATTCTGTGAAATTCTGCTTGGTTTTTTGGTAGCTGTGCTGAGGCCTGAAGAACAGTAATTTCTGTGGGTAAGCTTGAGTATCTTGTCATTTGCATTTGTAGTTAGTCTCAAGTTTCAAAGCCAGAAGTACCTTAAATGTAACAGTTGTAGTAATTTTGGAAGCATCATTGAGTAGAGCTGAGATGGGCCATGAGCTCTTCCCATTTACAGTCTAATTCCAGCCCATCTTTTGGACTATCGTTCCTTCTTGTGTAAAGGCTACAAGGTATAGGGAAAGAAGACTGCTGCCTTTACCAGATGTTAAATTCAGAATACCTTTTTCCAGTTTGCCAAGTGGCTTCCCAAAAGTTCGTTTCCAGCTCTGTTCAGTTAACGAAGCAGAACTCTTCCCTTTCAATTGACTGCATCAAGGAGGCGCATTTCTGGCAAGCTGCAGCAAAGAGGGAACTCCCTGTGTGTTGCTCGTTCCTGCAGTAAAGGAGGTCCTCTTGGTTCCAAAGGAGAGGAAGTCTACTACAGTATTCGCAGCAGATTTTAAAGTCAGGTCCCACTCAGATGATTGTGGATGAGGTGATCAAATGCATCATCTCACCACTTCTGGTGTCCATGTTTCATTACACGTCCATCTGGTGTTCCCCAATTCTATTTCCTGCTTTGGTTTCTGAAATGACCCTTTGCTATTCCAGGGATTTGAATGATGAGAATTTTAGCTTTCCTTTTAAAACAGAACAAGACTTCCTTTTCCTTCCGGTGTGGCTGAGAACACATCATCATCATCACACTACCCAAGATATGCTATTGTGAATCAGTACATCAGACTTAAAACACACCAAAAGTTTGATTTAACTAATTGCCTGGCTTTCATTTTATGTACATCTGTGGGCAGCTTAATTTGCCACTACTAAACACTCACAGTTGCAATGAAGGACACTGTAAACTGCTGTGAACATAAAATTATTCTTCAATGTGAACAACTCTCAGATACCAGAAATCAGGTTTCTCAAGTGGGCCCCCAAACTCTGTGGACCATTTTACCGTTTGTATTTTTTGTATACCTTTTTGAATATTGTCACATTTCTCTTATGTGTTCTTCTTGTGCCATATATCCAATATCTTGTAATGCTTCAACAATATTTTTAGAAAAACATATAATACAAAATGGGGGTAATACTGCAAGATTTCATCTTTTGTATGAATAAAACTTGTTTGCTGAAAGGTCTTTTCTGTACATTTTAACCTAATGCTCATTTAAATTTACACATAATTGTATATAACAATAACAGGCATTGTACTATACTTCCTCTAGGTTCTTCAAAAACAGCTAGATGATGTGAAGGAGGAGGAGATGTCATTGTTAAGCAAACACAAAGAAGTGGAAAGTGAGCTAGCAGCTGCTAGAGAGCGCTTACAGCAGCAGGCCACTGATCTCGTTCTCAAAGCCAGTATGTATGTCAGTAACTTAATCTGGAAATGAAATTCATCTTTTTATCCTAGCCTTTCCTTTTTCTGTTAACCTTGTGCAGGTTTAGAGTGCCTATTCAATGCTGTCCATAGAAATTTCTGACAAATTTTGGTTGTGGGTTTTTTTTTAACTGTTTCCATGTCGCATGCATTGTACTTAAGACTAATTCTTTGTGTACTTATTTGTCCAAATGTTCTACTTTGTATGGCATGTACATATCTTCCAGGCCTTGGAATTTCTTGCCTTAACTGCACTTGCACAGAATGCTTCTGCTGCCTGTCTGTTCTCCGCCGAGTCAGAGACATGCCTCCTGTTCCTCCCTCCTTTTTCAGTTGCCTTGTCTTTTTGCTGAGACTGTGGTACTTTGCTTTACACCTACTGCCGGAAGACTTGCAGCTTATTGGATAATAAATCTTTTAGGGTTTTCTTTATGGCTGTTTTCTTCACTTCTCTGTGCTTGTTGACATATAGAAAGGCATAGAAAATGGTTTAAGACTTGGCTGTACACATGCAGGTTTTCCCTCATTGGCGTTGTGTCTCTAGTAAACTGCTCAGTGGTAGGGCATGGGCCCAAGTACTTGAAGTTGGTTATACTATAGGTAGTATTGTAGGCTAAAAATAAGCCCCAGCTTATCTTTGGCCGTGTTCAACTAGACCAATTGTAGGAATACCTGATTATTTTCCACACAAATTAGAACAAAAGTCAGTTTGGGTAAGATCACCTTGCTTGGAAGGCTGGGATGTTGCCAAACTGTGCCAGTCGGCCTTAGGGACAGACAGTACTTCACAGTGTTAACTTACTAATGCTGTAACAGTTCAGTATTTATATTATATACTATATATAATAGCTGGCTACATGGGGCCTAGCCCTCAAACGGGGTATGTGAATGTGGCCTGTACCAAGGCTTTTTTTCTGTCCTTCAAATAAAGAAGCAGTTCTGACAGATGGACTGAGTGTGTCTGCTGCCCAGGAGAGCTTCATGCCTAGGACACGTGGCATATGTGACCTAGCTAGGGTAAGGGCCAGGAGGAGTCTAGGCTATATGTTTGGACAATATGGAGGCCAGCAGGGACCCAAGACTGCAAGGTCCTACTGGATGTAAACAGCTAAAAGGAGTGGGCTTGCTGTTGAGAGGAACTCAAATCATGGATCTCAAATGGAAATCTGACCCTCCAAAAAATGATTTCTGAGGCATTCATAGAAAAATTCATGACCTGAGACTGTTGGGAAGAAAAAAAACCCCCGTTCTCATACACTCTTTGGCCAT
>NW_009613460.1:25223-45385 GCF_000690535.1 Cariama cristata
CTTCTTTCCCTGGGCAAGGGCATGGGAGGGATTCAGCAGGCAGCTCCAGATTTAGTGGAAATAAATGTACAAGCTATTTTTATGGCATGGAGTCAGCTAGCCTACGATGGCGTGGAGTGTGCTAGCCTCTGAGCTCAGCACTGATCTCCTCTGGCCCGGAGGTTTTTAGCTTTACCAGAAATTCCAGGGTGTCCGTGCTGTTGCTGAGCTCGGTGGGCTGTCAGCAGTACATCTTTGCTTTACAGCGCCTCGCTGTGCAACAAGAAGCAGGAGCCCGGTTTACAGCGGTGCCGCCGAGCCGTTACTGTGGGATGTAGTTGGTTACCGGCCTGTTTGGAAATGGTTTCTGACGCTGGCCCACTGCCACCTCCTTTGATATTCAGCTCATGCTTGAGAGTCAAAAATCCTGCCTCAGAGAAACTAAATTCTCATACTTAATTACCATACAAAATGTTTACCCATTGTATTGCAATTTGAGAATGCTGTATTAAGTCTATTATGGGAAATTAATATATTCTTCTTCCATTCCTGAGATTCCAAACTTGAAAGGAAACTGCTGCGTTTCGTACCTTCTGTGTAGAGCATGAGGAATGGGAAACGTGTGTTGTGTGTCAGTGTTGCTAGGTCAGAAGCTCTAATCAGTGTGTGTGTGCGCTTACAATAAAATATGTGTGTGCGTAATACTTCGTGATAAACTTAAAATTCTTGTATGCTTATTCTTGTTGCATTCTGAAGTTTGGGTTGGCACGTACGTTTCTTAAATGACTGAACTTTTGGAACAAGATGGTTTTTGAAGTCCTGCAGAAGTTGAGCATACCTGTTATCTTAAGGCTTTTCTCTTCAGTTTTTAGTTTTATCAAACAAAAATGCCAAAATTATTCTTAGAATTGTTCAGGGCTTAGTACTATTAGAGGTGTGCATTGTTTCTGAAAATACTATTAATTTTGAAGCATTTTTAATCCCCAAATTCCGTTATGTATCCCACCATCACATCAGTGTCCACCGCCAACAAAGGCTAAAAGAGTTTCCTTTTTGGCACCTGTCTTGCTTTAACCGCACATGGAGATGAATTGGGAGGCTCAGTGGGTTTGTCTTGTAAGAAACATTGACACACAGTCTGCTTCCTTAGCTATTTCTGAAATTTAGAAGCAATACTCTATTAAACCTCGAGTAATCTGTTATTTTTGGAAGGTTATAATAAAATGCGGGGTGGGAAGGTCTCTCCTAGAAGTTGTGACTACAAAAATAATTTATTCTGAGTAAAAAATACAGTTTCTTATCTGGATGCTTTCTTTATGTGAAACTGTTAAGGATTTCTGTGTAATCCTTGAAAGTGGGGGTTTTTTTTGTGGTGGTGTGTTTTGGTTTTTTTTTTTAGTTACCACTTCATTTTATCATATGCTAATTTTTAAAAGGCATATTTCAAACAAGTCTATGTCATTCAATTTATGAAAGGGATAACAGGGTGTTTCTGTCAAAAGAGTCTGTTCCAACATGAGGGGAGAATATCCCTTCTCTTGTCTCTCGGTTGGACAAACTTAGGAGCATCCTCTCAGCTGTTCAACTGAACAAACCTCGGAGCATCCTCTTTTTCTAAAATAGTCGTCCTTCCCCTCCGAAGCCTCTCCTAGAATAACAGGTTTAGTCAGTTACCTAGCAGTAGTATTTTCAGTGATACAGATATAAATTAAGAAGAACAAGGACAAACATTTCTGAAGTCGTAAACCTTTTCCCACTGGTGATGTGAAGGACAGATGATTATACTGTCTAGCTTTGTAGATTTTTTTTTTTAAATATATATAAAGAAATTAAAAGCAAGCCTCTAACCTGCAAGGATTTAGATCATACTTTACTATAGAGAGAAAGAGTTCTGTTACATTTTTTTAGTCACATCCCTATAACAAAATAAACAAAAGCATAATTCCGTAAGTTTTACGTAGCTTTAGCTGCTATACCTCACATGCTGGCTAAATTATGAATTTGATAAAACAATAACATCTGGACCATTAGATGTCAATGTTCTGCTTTCTGTTGCGTAGCTTATCATGGGTTAAGTTTTTCAAGATAGACTGTCCATGTTCATACCGTTGCCTACCTCTGCTTTCTCTGTACTGTTGGACATTTTACAATAAAAGTAGAAAAGGGAGAAGTGGAGGGGAAGGTAAGCGTTGCAGTGAAGGTCATGGGGATCCATATGAAAGCTTCCACTAGAGTTGTACTTCCAGAAATCTCTGAAGTGTGAGTGTGTACTTCAATGACACGAAACTAATGCTGTCAGGTTTTAAAGAGCTGTTTTGTTTCTAGGTCACATTGGAATGCTTCAAGCTACTCAAATGACTCAAGAAGTTACAATCAGAGATTTGGAATCGGAAAAGTCTAGATTAAAAGAAAAACTATCCCAACTGGAAGAGGAAAGAAACTTGCTACAAAGCAAAACACAGAGTCTGGATGAGCGACAAAGGCAGCAAATTCTGGCCTTGGAGAAGGTTAAACAGCTTATTGGCTTTAGTTGAATAAAAATAAAAGACCTAGAATTCTCAGAAGAAATGATTGGATTAATTTTTGTTTAATATGACTGGACTAGGACTAGCAATAGTATGTTCCAAGTATATCTCTTGTAGCAACATAGAATGACTAACATAGAGTGTAAAGTGAGAGTAGAGGGAAGTCAGTTTAGATGTTGTTCAGGCTGCTTTGGACATCTTTTAACAACTTCATTTAATTTATGATCTCGTGTATAGATGCCTACTATCTAAAGCATCCAGTAAGGAGAAATGTGAAATGGCTTAAAGAACAATTTAAAAAGCCATTCTCTGAAAATGCGCTGAGCATGTTTGAAAATACTGAACTGAAATTTTCTGTAGCCTTGATACCTGATTGCTGTTTCCCCAGATTAAATAGAGAAAAAAATAGATTTTTATAAGGATATATTGCTTTGCATGGATATATTGAAACTACCTTTCTGGTTATTGAAGGATTTAGTCAGTGCTTAGTGTTTGCTCAATTTGTTTTATATGGAAATTAACTTTTGTTGATTTGCGTTATCAGTAATGTTTTTGTGGTTTTTTTTTTTATTCCTACTGTTCAGATTTTTTTTACCATTTAAAAGAAATTATTTTATGTTTCTGTCTTTTATAGAAAGTAAATGAAGCAAGGGAAACACAACGTGAATATTATGAGAAGGAACTGGTAAAATTGCAAGCAAGATTGGAAGGAGAGGCTGCACAGTTAAAGGAGGCTCATTCCAAGACCTTAGAAGAATTGGCATGGAAACACCATACTGCAATTGAGGCTGTACACAGTAGTGCTAATAAGGATAAGAAAAAACTGCAGATGGTAGGTTTGTATTTTCTTAATAATCAAACGTATTACAAAAAAGCAAATGTTACAGCTTGAACCTTGTACTGCATGGTTTTGTTGTATGGCAAGTTTTATTTGGAGTTACCTGCAGATCTGCTGGGTGCCTCTGAAGAAACTGCTCAGCCTTTATTAAAATAACATATATCTTGCAAAAAAAACCAAAACACTTGTACTGTCATTTGTCTGCATACAGAAGAGAAATTATCAACTTGGACAACTTTCTTTTCAAGTATAGTAGATGTGTTTTCACAGGTTTTGTGACCCATATTCAGAAGAGTTGGTATAGCACTCAAGAACAGTTCTTCTGAAGGAGATGAAAGACTATGTTACTCTGATATTTATTTTAAAATCTTCATAAACAGCCCAGAATTACAAGAAGATACTATATTAGTACCCGACTATATATATACTCAGGAGATGGCAACAGCTGTACCTAACTGACATTGTAAAGTTATGCTCCCTGTATATCAACTATTCATTTACCTTTGACTGGAATCCTGAAACTGAAAGGCTTTTTTGTTTTACAAAATTGGGCTTTTCTTTGTTGGGATAAATGAGAGGACCAATTTTGATTCATTATTTCCTAATCTGATTGTATGTACATTATACACAAATTTTGCCTTATACAGTAAATACAGGATAAATATTGTTGAATTTAAGGCTTTGTAATGCTCCTCTGGTGTGTTCACGGGAAATGCACCAAGAAATACAGCTGTAGTTAGTGATGTGCATCTTAGACTTTTGGGGTTTTAATTTGGGGGGGGGTGGGTGTAAATTATTTTACTAGTGTGTTGCTTCTTAGTTTTACTTTTATTAAATCCCTAAGATTTTTTTTTTATGTCTCCCAGTAATGGAAGTTGTTCTCTGAGGCATACATGCATCTGATCTTTCAGGTTTACTTTCTTTATAACTTTAAACATGCCTGTTATTAAAACAATGTCTCTTAAGGGTTTCTGGGAATATTTTTCTTTTACTTCAGTAAGATGTGGGGTTCTTTTTGTTTTGGTTTTCATTTGTTTGGTATTAAAACAATGTAGAGAATAAAACAAAAGGATATCATAAAATGTTTGTTCTTAAATCATTAAATTAGTTAAAATAGGGAACACCTCTATAAATGTGAGAAATGTGAAACTTGATTTTAGCAAGGGAAAATTAACTATGAAAATATGTCAAGGTCAAGATCTCGGTAAATGTTAATCAGTGTACTGTCTGCTCTGTCAAACCTGTTTTGCTAAGCACATGGTGTGTTGAGTAATTCAAGGAACAGTCTTAAATGTGGAGAAGAGTTGAATTTAGTATGAGGGAGAAGCATGATACAAGGAGCCTTGGCATAGAGGACATGAGGATTTATTGGGACTGGAAGGCTGGGAAAGGCATCTGGGGTTTGGAAACCTTTGAAAAAAAAATGGAACAGAAGAGAGTTCTGAAGAATGAGAACAAGACTCAAGAAATGGCTTAAATATATCTCTTTGTTTCAATTCTTCCATCTATAAAATGAGCTGTAAAAGTGGCATCAGTTCATAGGAGGATTATGAAAATAGAGCTGCTAATAATTTTGCAGTACTGCACAGCTGTACTGACAAGTATCATAAAAGAACTAATTACTCCGTTATCAGAATAGGGTCTGAATAGCACTAGTGAAAGTTTGCAGGCAGCAGATTTCACAGCACGAACAAGAAAAATTGAGTAAGTCTCGCTTAGCAAGCATCGTTTGTCCCACGTGGTGATTGATCTGGGCCTGGTGAAGAACACATGCACTTGTTGAGTTACGTTGCAAGCAATGCGTTATTGAACACGTAACCCTCTGTTTTGTCGCTCTGTCCAACCTCTATGAACAAAGAGATTGTGCAAGCAGTTTATACACAAATTGTTTGTGGCCTATTGCACGCCCTAATGGAGTGCTAGAACTAACAAGGTACTAAGCTTAATGTGCTTACCACCCCCTGCAAAACACTTGAGGGGTGTCTGGTTTTGGACGGGGCAGGGTTGACCACCGTTGCTTCTTGGAATGAGCTGGGTGACACTGAAATGCTGTCTTGCAGCTCCGCGGTTTTCCTTGGAGTTGTATACCTTTTCATGACAGTCCTTTTTCCTCTTGAATTCTTGAGTTCCTAACTCTCCCTCAGTCTTACCAATGCCTGCAGTTGTACTTTTTCTTCCATGCTTGGCTCTGGTCTCTCTATTTTCATAGCTGTTTCTGAGATCTAACTCATTACTCAGAAATCTGGGCCCGAGGCTACACAGAGGCACTGAATCGATGCTAAGCCTTGCATTACAGCTGAAGCCCTAGGAAGGAGTTACTAAAGGAGCCTCTGTAGCTGCACAGAAAACCTTGAAGTCTTGTATTACGTGGCTCTGGAGCACCTTACTTGGCAACCTTAATTTTTTTCAAGAATACTTTGTGGTATAACACATTGTATAGTATATTCCACTGAAATAGATAATAAAGCTCTTAATTTTAACATGTTTCATGTTAAGTATTTTGTGACAAATTGTTCTTCTGAAAATATATTCTGAATATTAATAAAGCTGAGCTGTAAATCTATAGTTTTCCTTAAAAAAAAAAAGTTTCTAACAAATACATAGACAACATAGGCTCACGTAAGAGAAATATAATTCATCCGACAGAGTTATTTTCAGAATTTGGCTATTACTCCACAGAGATGGAATGAAAACAGAGGTGTTGCTTGATTCTCTCCGTATAATTGAACTTGAAGACTAATTGTTGATTTCTTTTGGTTCTACGTAAATTTTATAGATAGAGTGTGGGGCTTTTTTTCATTTATTGTAACAGCCTGAAAAACTTCCCAAAGCTCAGTCTGGATTTTAAGATTCATTATTTTCTGTGGGGATCGTGTGTAGGAAATAGATGGGTAAAGGCTGAAGGGTAAGCACATTATTGGTGTAATTTTATAAAAAGTGAAAACTTCTGTCTTCTGTCAACTCAGATTGAAAAACTGTGAAAGTAGATACAGTTTTAATGATTTTGATAATGAAGTGCAAAGTGAAAATAGTAAATGAGAAGAAAGTCCTGGTTGTCTTTGTTTTGTGATTAATCAAGGATGTCAGATTAGAAAATAAACTATAAAATTAAAACATCCATTGTAAAAGGAAATAAATACTCATGTTTTAACGTTTTAAGGAAAGGACAATTATTGGTTGAGATCAGCAATATTTATGCCAGGAGAAAAAATTTTCATGTGGTACACCTGTGCTTTGCGATGACTGTATGGCAAGTATTTAATATTTCTTTCATCCTTCTTATTTCTGAAGGAGTTGGAACAGCAGTTTGAGAAGGAGAAACTGCATTTGGAGGACGATAAGAATCAGCTCCGACAGCAGCTGGAAAACCTGAAGGAGGAGCTGACGACAAAACTGACTTCTGCCAATCAGGAGGCAAGCGTTAACTTAATTATATCAGCTAAGGATCCTGTGCGCTAGTCCACATTTCATCAATAATGGTCTTGTGCTTAGAGAGCTAGGGCTGCACTGTTCACTCTGTTTAGTGCCTTATTTCTGTTTAAAGTGGAGTATTCTTCAGACACGGTAAGTTACTTGATTGCTTCTGAGCAATGATTTTATTGTCCTTTACAAACTTAACAAAGCAAAAGAGATGGAGGTACAAAACAGTCGACGTAAACAGCTTTTCTTGTTTTAACTCTGCTTTTCTCATTAGGTGCACAGACCTCTACACATTCATTAGATTAGAGTGTATATATTTTGAAATAGTGGTTCTCATTAGTTGAATTTGTGTAAAAAATGTTTTCTCACAGTAAAGTTACAGGTAGCTTCAGAACTTTTATGTAACCTCTTTCCTTGCAAAATGCTTTGAATACAGGTTGGATATTTTTTTACTTCTAAAAATGCTTTAATTGAATCTTTGATTTTATAATATTACAGGAATTTGTTTTTTAATACAGAAACATTAAGTGATATTACAGGAGAACAGGCTGTGCGAATAGAACTTTTTCTGGGTTGGAATTAGAAAACACTGGAAGAAAATGAAACCAGGATGACTTGGGTGCCATTAGCAATAATTATGGAAATTACTGCATGGTTTTTTTATGTCATAGGTGTGTCGTCTGCAAGACCTAGTGCGAAAAAGTGAACAAGGCCTTGGTACTGCAGAAGGACATATCTCCAGTCTTCAAGAAGCTCAGGAAATACTCCAGAAAGAGTTAGAATTAACTAGAGCAAGACTGCGAGAGACCACAGATTCATTGTATAGTGTTGAGGTAACCATAATGTTGGAGAATAAATTGTGCAAAGTACAGTCACAGTGATTTTGGTCTTGTTTTTAAAGCAGCAAGAAGTATTATAGTGTACACATCATGGAAGGAGCTTCATATGGCTTCATTAAAAGGGAGTTTTCTCTTTTTATTTCAAGCGGAGAGAAGAAAGCTGGAAAACTAGGATGGGTTGGCTTGAGGGTGGTGTTTTTTGTTTTTTTTTTAGTTGGTTGTTTTGGGGTAGATGGGGTTTTTTTGTTGTTTTCAGAACACTTCTAGTATTTAACGGGTATTACTGCAAGCACCTCTTTCTGTGATTAATACAAATTGTAGCTGCCAAAGTATGTCCATACAAAATA
Source organism: Cariama cristata (assembly GCF_000690535.1). Taxonomy (NCBI): domain Eukaryota; kingdom Metazoa; phylum Chordata; class Aves; order Cariamiformes; family Cariamidae; genus Cariama; species Cariama cristata. The sequence continues at coordinate 33,172 of NW_009613460.1, forward strand.
TATCCAGAGTTGGATTTTTTCAGAGGCTTAATAGAGTTTCATGAGGATGTAAAAAGGATATGTGTTATAGCAGTGCTATTCCAGACAGTTTCATGTCTTCGTGCAAAACAAGATCCAGAGCTTACTAGGTCTAGAGTTCATTGAAACCTTTTTAAATTTTTTTTTTAATGCATGAATACCATGTTTTCCTCAAATAATGGGCACTGTCTTCATTTCAGGCTCAAATTTAGAATTTCAGAAGAGCTTGAGAATAGTTCAAAGAGTTATGCTATGATATCTTTGAAAGTTAGTAGACTATCCAGAAAATGTGACCACTTTATACAGTTGAAGCAATTAATTTGTCTAAGCACAAATATATCGGCGTTTTAGTTGGCTTAGATGGAACTGGAACTGTCAGTTAATCTGTCAGTAGCTCATTGACTTTAATGTTGTTAAAAAAAAAACAACTTCCCTGAATCTGTTTTCATACTGGTGTTATTTTCTTAACAAAACCAGCATGAAACAGGATATTTGTGTATATATATATATTTTTTTTTAATTTCTTTCAGCTATGGGCATTAGTTGCGCACCTTATTACAGTTTATAACTTCCTCTGTATTTTTAAATAACTTATCTAAGTGTCCTTATGAACTACTGCATTCTTCTCTCTTTACCTATTATAACATGTAAATATTCAGACATAGCAGGTTACTGGGAATAACATTTATCTTAACAGATTTTAAAATACATAAATGAGAAAATCCTACAGAAAAATTCTCACTTTAAAAAGTCTTAATTAAATTTCGGTGGCCATGCTTGCTTCTTATGAATGAAGCAAGCACTGCTGAAAAACATTCACGTAAGTATGATTTCTAGGTAGTACCTAATAGTATTTTAGTATGGTAAAATTTGAACAGAAATTGATAGGATTTTTTAAGGGTTTTTTCTGTGTTTAGACTGTGAAACTCTGTTTCTAAGCAGGTTTGTCCAGTCAAGAAAAAGAAAGAAGATACATGAACTTTGTATCAAATCCAGCTAGCTCAAGCTTTGAAATTTCAGTCCGAATATTTGCTGCTTTAAAAAAACCAGAATCCCAAACATGCTGGAGAAGAACCTAAGCAACCTGCTGTAATTCTGAAGTTAGTCCTGCAGCGAACAGGACTTGATGGCCTTTTGAGGTTCTTTCCAACAGAAATTATTCTGCAACTCAATGTAACAGTATGTGAAAAGATTACTTCCAGAATGACTTAAAGGAAAATTGCTTTTTATAAGAATGCAGAATTCTGTTCCACAAGTGAGAAGTATAGGCGTTAATTGCGTGTAATTAAGAATTACACACTGAAAAAGTTTATAGTTCAAGTTTTATGAGCCAATTGTAACTGACGTTTTTGTTATAAATACATTTGTTTAATGTTTGAAATACTTTTTTGCTGCTGATCAGTCTCTATTGTGAAGTTTGTGTTTGCAGGGAGAACTAGATCAGGAGAGACAACAGCACGAGGCAATGATTGCTGCCATGAGAGAAGAGGAGAAGTTCAAAGTTGACAGAATGGCTCGTGACTTGGAAATAAAATGGACAGAAAATCTTCGGCAAGTATTAATTTTTTTCTTTTATTCTTTAATAAGAAATGAAGAGTGTATTACATACATTTCATCTGCTATTACATTTGCACAGCAACGGTTTCTGTTATTATCTAAACTTTTCCAGTTATTACTGAGTTCTTAATTCTTTTTCAGTTCTTGCACAAGGTCTACTGCATTTTAGTTATTTGACTTTTGCTTTTAGACAGGAATGTAATAAGCTTCGTGAAGAGCTGAGGCTGCAGCATGAAGAGGATAAGAAGGCAGCCATGACTCAGCTGTTGCAACTGAAAGAACGTGAAAAAAATGCAGCAAGAGATGGGTGGCAAAAAAAAGTTGAAGATCTTTTAGACCAGGTAACTATGGTCTCTTTGAGAATTGGAAGGCTGTTACAATGTAGTTGCTGGTGGTTTATTACCAATTAACTACACGAAATTGGTTGTGACATCTATCTCTGAAATGAAATTTGTTAGCTTAATGCTTTTTAAACCTAATCATTATTGAACTTTTTAAGTAATATATGAAAATGCCTTAAAACTATATGAATGTCCTTCTTTACCCTGAGTGGGAATAAAACTTTTTACATTTTTTGGGGTGGAGTGAGAGGGTGTTGACAGCCTCACCTCTTTGCTATAAGACTTCTTTGATTCTTTGTCTGCTCACCTATTCTATTGTAAATATTTACCAGTGCTAAGTGTTTGGACTTGGAGGTATCCCTTATCTGTACAATAATAACACTGTATGAGTCACTCAGTTTCTACAACATGTTTATGACAGCTGTGTCTTCTCTTAAGCGATTTTAAACGTTATTTTGGGATAATTTTAATAAATAGTGAGGTTTTTTTAATTGCAACTTGTACTTATAAACTCGGTTATGTTACATAATTCACAGGAAATACTTGCATTGTACTTTTTCCAAACCATAAATGCTGGTTTTAATGGCTACAGTTTGAAAGAATAGCTGATAATGAACAAATACATTTTAAAGTAAGAGAAACAAATTTTGGAACTCATTAAATGACTGTGATTTCAGGGTGTTATTGTGGGATGGCTTTTAATTTGCTTTCTAATTTGAAAAGTCTGATAACTGAACATGCAATTCATTATACAGCATCTTATAGGAACACATAACAATTTATTTTGCTGACAAGGGAATTTAAGCTTGTAAAATCTTGTGGCTTAGGCTTATAAAAGCTGGAGGTCTTCAGAGTTCTTGGTCTGTTACTTTTTACAACATGAACGTAATAAGACTTGGACTCATTTGATTTTAACTTTCACTTACTGCCTGTACCCAAACTTCATCTACTCTCTCTAATGCTACCTATAAATAGCATTTTCTCTAGGAAAGTACAATTTGGAAGGGACATGTTAAACTTTCTGTAGTTTTAACATACTTTTAGAATACTTTACTTATCTCTGCCTTTTAAAAATACCATAATAAATCTATCCTACACTTTCAGAATGGAAAATTGGTATATTGCACATGAACAGTTTCTTTCTGCATATGGAAGAAAGTTTGGAATCGGAAGGTGAACTGTAATAAGGAGAATTTTACTAGAGAATTTGCAGACATAGGGAATGGTCTGTATATGAAAAATGGTTAGGTGGTTTGTTTTTCATTCCTTTTACTGTACCAAAGAGCTGCACCATTTCATAACAGCATGTGTGTTCAGAGGACTAATAAGAAACTAAACCCTGGAGGAGTCTTCACTTTTTTTTTTAATCCAGATGTTGTTTTTCCATACCAGTGTTTGAATTGGATAGGTATTTCATAAAGATCAAAAAGTTGTTGTTGGTGGTAGGGAATTTAACTTTCCCTCTGTATGAATCTACATTTTATCAGTTACCCCTAGGGGAGAGAGAATTCCAGACCATAGCATACAAGATGGATGACTTAACTCTTGGAGGAATGGGTTTGTAGTAAGTTCCTCCTGATTGCAGTACACAAGGGGTAGCCTCTGAGAGTTCCACTGACCTGGATCATAGAATCATCGACTGACTTAGGTTGGAGGAGACCTCAGAAGCTCATCTAGTGCCACTTCTTGCTCAAAGCAATCAACACGGAATTTGAACCAGGTTGCTTAGGGCTTTGTCCAGTCAGACCTCGAAATAATCTCCAAGGATGGAGATTCTGCAGCCTCTCTGCATAATCTCTTCTAGTGCTTAATTATCCTGATAGTGAGTTTTTTCTTTATATTTAGACAGAACCTCCTCTGTTTCAGTTTATGATCATTGTCTTTCGTTGTCCTGTTGTGCACCACTGTAACAAGGCTGGGTCCACTTTCTCTGTAACCACTTCATAGGTACAGGAAAGCTGTTAAGTCCCACAAAACCTTCTCTTCTTTAGACTGAACAAACCTCATTCCCTCAGAAGGATATGTGTTCCAGTCCCAGACATCTTAGTGGTAGCCCTCCACTGAACAAGTTCAAGTTGATCAACTTTTCTCTTTTACTGGGGCAACCAAAGCTGAACGAACGGGAGGAGGAGACAGAATGTGCCCTCCAGGTGATGTGCAACAAGTGCCAAGTCAAAGGGTCGGATCCCTTCCCTCAAACGACCGGTGGTTGCTACAGCCCCGTATGCTGCTGGCGTTCATTGCTGCCAGGCCACACTGCTGGTTCGTGTTTAGCCTGCCATTAACAAGGTTATGTAAAGCAGATCTTTAACCCAGTATGAACCAGTGCAGGGGTTTAGTCCATCCCTCGTAAAGGACTTTGCATTTGTCTGTGTTGAGTTTTGTGAGATTCCTACCAGTCCATACCTATCACCTATATAGGTCCCTCTGGATGGCAGCCCTGCCTTTCAGTGTACTGTCTCCCCTCCGCTGTGCCACGCTCCACCTTCTGCTCCTCCCAGGTTGGTGTCATCCACAAACTCCCTGAGGGTACTCTCTATCTCCTCCTCCAGATCGTTGATAAGGTACTAAAACGATCAGGTCCTGGAAGAGACGCCTTAGGAACTCTACTTGTAACGAGCTTTCAGATAGAGTGAACCATTAACTGCTACCCTTTCAGCTTGGTAATCCAGCCAGTTCTCATCTATCTGGTAGCCCACCCATCTGAATCGTGATCTGATCAGATACGAGGATGTTAAAAATCTTGCTGAAGTCGAGGTCACGAACGTCCACTGCTCTCCCCGCATCCGCAGATCTCGTCATCTCATCGCAGAAGAAAATCAAAGATAGTATTTTCATTAAGGAAGAGAGTGGAAGAGTTTTGGTATCTGTTTCATAATGCAAAGATTAGCATACACTTTGGTTGTGTTAATCTAGAGTGACGCCATTCTGAGCAGAAACTGCATTGGGCCTGCTTTGGCGCTCCAGGAACTATTGCAATAAGCCCAGCGGTGCTTGGCAATCTGTAAAGGTGCAGTAAGACTTCACCCCAGAGGGCTCACAGTCTAGTTTAAATAGATGGAGACAGCAACAAAAATGAGATTCTTCTCCTCTTACATATTTTTATATATATAAAAAGTTAACAGCATTGGGAAGAATTCAAATTTCGGTCCATCAAAAGGACGTCTGTTCATACCTGTTGTCTTTCAACTACACTGAACCAGCGCAGCCTGAGATACTGCAGTAGGGCCGTAAAATTGTGAATTTGTTACACCCAGCCCCAGTCTTCATTAGAGGGAAGGTATGTTTAAAACCCATTTGAAAGGCATGAAGTCTGTGTGAAAATTAGGAAGAGAGCAGAGATCCAGCTCCTCTTTCTGCAGTTCAGATTTTTGTACCTGAAGCATTGGTCTGGTCTATACCAGCAATACAGTACAATGATTCATCAAGACCAAGGTCTCTGCTAAATCATTTGTAAACTCCTAACTTGACAGAAAATGTGGTCTATGCGTGCTCTTTATGTTGAGAAAGTGTCTAGACCTTTACCATTTAGTTGTATAAATGCTGTTCAGAAAGGTTCAGAATTCAGAAATGAAATGCTCATCTATACAGGTACATAATTTTCTAGTATGTATTGATACATCTCAGATTTGATTTAAAAACAAGCTTCAAAGAAGCGTAGCACCTAAGCTGAAGTATAGGCATGGTTATGTAAGCAAAGTGTTGAAAAAACAGGTTTAAGTGAACGGAGAGAAGCAACACAGTATAGTTAAACTGTAGAAAAATACAGCATAGGGTATGCCCAGCTTTGAATGCTGCTGACTGGTGCTGGAAAAACTGAATGGAGAGACACAGCTCTAAATGGCAACAAGGTTTAGAAAATAAAATAAAAAAAGTTCAATCGGAAAATTCATGCCCATAAAGTGTACTAGGCTGGTTTGCGTCTTTTTTTTAAAATCGTTATACTAATTACCAATTTTTGCCTTCTACTAGTTGTTGCACATTTGATAGGTGAGATCTAGATCTTGCATAAAGCAAGGTGGTAGTTTTGCTTTTATACTGGCAATGCTAAGCAGTCCCTCATAGAATGCATGTAGGGTTATTGTGATTCTAACTGTATCGCTTTGTCATGAGTAAAACAATTCCCTTGAGAGAAAATGCTATGCAGCTGATTAAGTGCTTAAACACATTCTTGCCGGTTGCAGAGCATCACTTCCCATCTACAGTTAAATGTGGTTGGTAGGTTAACTAGATCAGTGTCTGGAGACCAAGTGTGTAGTTCTTATCCCTGATATGAGAAATAAGAGATAAGAAGAAAGTGCTTTTCCTTTTTTTTTCCCTGTAAAATGTACTAAGTACTTCTGCATCAATCCATGGGAGAGTTTCTTCATGAAATATGTAGTGAATTCAGATGTGCTAGCTCTTTTCCATTTCTCCTAGCTATGTAAGGGGCTTTTAACGCTTTTCTTAAAAACATTTTACTGCTGAGAAGGCTTCAGCCATGGATGAAATAGTAGGAATTTTCTTTTTTAAGGAAAGAGCATATTCTCTTCTGCCTCTCCGTATTGCGCAGCCTTCAGTTCTGGGCACTGAAACGTACAGGTTAAGACCTGTATTCTTCTTATCTATTTCTTCTTGCGATAAATGTTTCTTTCTGTAGACTGAATCAAATATTCTGATTGTGGATGGGTTTTTCTATATTTGAGCAAATATTGGTTCTCCCATCTTCCTTCCTTTTCACTAAAACATTCTCTCCTTTTTTGAAAAAATTGTAGAAGTTTCCTCTCAGAGTTTGCTTCTATAATGACGTGTTCCTTTTTAAACTCTCAAAGTAAATCTGAGAAACTTTGATTTATATCGAAATGGAAATATTTCCTTCTGATGTAGACATTATTCAAACAGTAGTTTTCAGAAAATTTCAAACTCAATCTCAAAATCCTGGCCACTGAGTATACTCTTGTTCATGAGGTGGGGTGTTGTGGCAAAGTCGCAGAGCTCCCGTGCACATCGGTAAGTGACGGCTGACCAGGCTTCTACCCGACGGCAGTTACTGCTCCGTCTTTATTTGCCCCTGTGGAGGTGCTTATCGCAGAGCTGGCGTGCATCCACATGAGCAGAATCAGGAAAAGCTATTTTCTTTCCTTTGCGCAAGGGTTATGGGCCTGTTCCACAGCCTGGATAATCCTTGCTTTAGGAGATGTGCTGTTGAATGGATGCTGGAAATTTCTACAATACCGTGGATCGGTTTCTTGAAAGAAGGGAGACTTAACTTTCAGCACAGAATCATTTTACTCTGCTCCCTGTCACTTGATGTTGTCCTGAACACGCTGTCTGAAGGCTTGTCTGTCGGCAGCAGAGAGGAGGTGAATTCCCAGTAACTCCCCCCTCATTCTCTGTGGAGATTCCCGTAGTCCCCAATACCAGCAAGGCTGCCGTGACATCTAGTGGATGGTAGGGGATCTTGGGCAAGATCTAAAAAGCACTTAGAAATCTAAAATGCTGAAATCCGAAAGAATAAAAAGAAAAATCATACTGCAGAGGGAGCAAAGAACGGAGGGCACTTGGAATGCAGTTCAGGGTAAGGTTTTATTGCCTCTTCTTTCATCTGTAGATATTGGTAGTTTTTCCAAAGGAGCACCGCTTTCTGCAGCTCTTGGAAATCTTCAGAAGCAACTACAGCTCTCAAAACTGTGGTCGTAACGGGACTGTGCCGTACCTCCTGCGGGCCACAGAGCATCAGGGGAGCTTTGGGAGGTTCTGCCTAGACCCACTGTCCGTCTGCAGCCTGCCGCTCGCCGCTGATACTCCTGTCTTCTGCGTGGGAAACCTGTGCTTTAAGCAAGCCAAAAACTCTTGTACGTGAGCGTGTGAATAATTGTATAATCCCGAGCCACTGCAGCCCTCGGAGGGCCATCTCCTGAGGGTGCTACCCCTGTTCCCTGGCTGTCCGCACTTCTCAATCAAGAGTCCCCCTTGTTCTGGGATGCCGGTTCTATGCAGAGATGTGATCCTCAGGGTTGGTTGGTGCATTTGTTCTGTCCACGGTGGTCATTGTAGTGTTGTCTGAAGCTTGAACAGGAAAGCGAATGCCTGACATTTAGCTGTACTCTTTCTGAGCGTTTAGTTAGGGTGAGCCCACTTGGCCCCTACTGCGTACTCTTCATTATTTTACTCTTTGTTTAAAAGATTCTGAATGTAATGGAGGAAGTTCATTAAACACCATTTACACTCGGCAATACAGACAAAAAAACCCCAGTAGAACAAATCAGTTTTCAAAGTGGTTTTGGTGGGATACAGTGGGAATACTAACAGATGTTAGCTTTGTTGCTCTGTTAAAGAATCAACGTGTTACTGGACTTCTTCTTCATCTCTCTTTTGGTTTCTTCTTAATTTAATTTTTTTCTCTCATGGTGTTGTGTTTAATTAAATTTAAAAAGACATCTAGGCTGGTGGTTGGAATTTCGATATCTTCACATCCAAAGAAACTTGGCAATCTGATCTTAAACTCCAATTAGAGTTTTATTATTACCAGGTTTTGTATGGCAGTGTTTGAGTTAGTAAATCTGGAGGAGACTGAAAGACTTTTTAATTCTACCTATCAGTGGATGAAAAGAACATTAAATTCTTAGTATGGTCTGTAATTAATGATGAATGAGTCAGAGAAGAGTTTAATTTGATATATGGGGTTAAGTTTACACTTCCAAAATTGATAAATAGAAATCTAAGCCAAATCCAACAGTAATACCATTCCCCCAAAAAAATTTTAATGTTATATCTGTATATGATTTTCCCTTAAATGTAAGATAAAGACTCTGGCAAGAATCTGGTTTTAAAACATTACCCTTAGCCTCTTTGCTCTGGAAGATAGTTGCTCGAGTAGCTTTTGCATAGGTTCAAAACCAGTGAAAACAGTGGACCCTGGGAGGAATGAGAGAGAACTTATTAGGTGGGGCACAATTAGTCTGAGATTCAGCAGATGCATAACATTGTAGATGAAGGGCACTTCTTGACAGATACCTCTGTGCTCCAGGAGGCATTAGCAAAGACGCATTTATAATCTTTAAACTCCTGACAGCATTATGACAAATAAGTAAAATGAAATGAAGCTGTAGTACCACTCCAAAAACTTTAAAAATTATCAGGAGATTCAAATGGTCCTCTTTTTCCCTTGACCATTGAACCTGCAGTTTGTCATATTAAAACCATATAATCCAAAACCCAAACAGGTAAAAATATGTCAAAATACCTAGGCCTTTTGCCTAGCAGTTTGATAGACTCCTACAACTGGAAAGGAGCAGAGCTTCATCTTTTTAAAGCAACAAGATAAGTACCTCACCTTGTGAGAGCCTGGACACAGCATCTCCACTCACGGTTGCTACAAAACCAGGAGAAAATTGGGGCCCCTGAGATCCCAGAGAGAGTTAGACGTTTCAGGATGCCTCATATATACACTTCGTTTTCCTCAATAGAAAATGCTGGGTTTTGAGAGAGAGGGAAGGGGCTCTAAGGGCTGCTTTTTTTTTTTCCCCCAGTCAGAAAGGGCAGACTTTGCTGCAGCTCTCCCATTCCTAGCATGTCATAAGCCTCAAGCCAAGTACGAAAGGTTGTAGTAGGAAACAGCTGCTTTCCAAATCTCGGCAGAGTCATCTGTCGCATAAGCACTGCGCAGCCGGAGACAGGACATCTGCTGACAGATCAGTCTTCCTCTTCAAACCAAAGATGTGTCTCGAGGGAAGGTTTTGGGGTTGTTGTTGTTGTCATTAACTGGATAGAATGGACCTGTGCCAAAGGTCCCTTCAGCTCTTCAGTAGGTGTCTCGGAAAGTAGTTTCTTTTACTAACATCTGATGGATGCACATAGGTTTCCTTCTTCAGCAAGGTTAGCAGCATCTGTTGGAGGTCATTCTTAAAATGAGGCAAAGACTGCGTAGCAGTCTAGGTCTGCTTTGATACAACAGATAAAGTTGGACCTTCCCTAGTTAAGGTTGCAGGTATTATACAAGAATTCCTATTTGCCAGAAGTATTTTGAAAATTCAGTAAAGTGAATACCAAAGTCAGATCTTGACACAATTTGACATTGAAATATTAATGAGGAAAAAGCGTTACATAACTGATCTTTGGGTGGCATGAAGACAGATGCCGAAAGTCAGTGTCAAGCCTCTTGTAATCTGGTTGAAAGTAACTTTTAGCCAAGAGAAACAATGAAATGAGAGAACTTCCATGCATCCAATAAGTTAATGTCCTGCAGGAAATGATGCAACTGAATAAAAATGTGAAAATGTCAGTGGTGTTCCCCTTCTTGAGGGAAATGACACCATTTGATCACTGAGTGCGGCCCCTGTGACAGTCGTGATGGGAACATGAGCAAGCGTTCCCTACAGTAAGCAAACCCAAAGCTTGAATAGTTTCAAATCTCTAAATCTATGCTGCACTACAACACAAATTGGCCCAACTAAATTGAAAACACAGCTCTTGTAGGAGAGGTGGGAATACAAATCTTTCCCCCCAGACTGCGTGCAAGGTCTTTCGGTCCTGCTGAGTAGCCTGCGATGATCAGTGGGTTCTAAAGATGCAGCAACCTCTTTGCTGTTCCTCTGGCTCATGAGGAAATTCTCTTGGTTACACCTGATGTGTAGCTGTGCATATGCTGAGGGTGGAGAAGACAACACCTCTACTGAAAAATACCAAATAAAGGTGTGTTTTCAGAAGTTCCTATACTTCCATGAAACAAATTAATTCATTTGTACCTCCTGTATCTGCAAAGCCTGATTTCAAAGAGAATTGAGCAAGGGTTTCTCATACCACAATGATATCACAAACCAATAATCTTGAATTCCAACCTCTAGAAATGGAGCGACAGTTAAACCCACGTTCTCCCTTTTTTTTCCTTATCACTTCTTCCCCTTCACAGAACTAGAGAGTAATAATTATGCCTGCATTCTTTTTGGTTCTCATCACTTTTTCCCCAGATCATGGACCTTGCTGTGGAGGTAGTCATGAGAGTGCTTTGAATTTTTATGGAATTTCTTAATAATACTTAAGCCAGACTGGGTTTGGAGTTCTCCATTCTGAATGTGTCCTGCATACTTTTTAGTATGGAGCTGCATCTGATTATATTGCTATACATTTTCCTGGCATCGGCCCCCATGCCAATTGACTAGCCTATATAATTCTAATTTGCTATTCTATCGTGTATGGATTTTATGAAAATTATTTACTATCTAATAAAGGATGAAAATAATAAATTGTGGTCAGGTTTAGTATTAATCCTAGTGAATACCTGTTTGATTTTGTGACGATTCACCACTAGCTTTTTCTGAGATAAAATAAGTTGGTTTTAATATTTTAAAATATCGTTCAGTAATATTGTATAAGCATATGTTTTGATCAAAATCTCAAGTGGTAATAAATTGAATACCATTAAAAAGTCCTCTTAAGCATTACTTCTGTACAGGGGCATTTATTGCCCAAGTTTGTAGTGTTGTCAAAGCAAGAAAACCAGTTTTCTTTAGCAGGGCTTTATTCCATTGTTATGTTGACTGAAAATCGTCGTATTTTCACACTTGAAGATTTTCTTGATTGACTCTTAAATCATCTTTCCCAGTCTCTTTTCCAGGACTGATATTTAGCTAGCTGTCCTATAATTAAATGCTTTTGAATAGTGATGCAATCCTTAGACTTTCAGATTTATAAAATACTTGTGTATTTCAAGTTTTGTTAAAAATCAATAAGCTGTATTTTTGGCTGTATATTCAACATTGCTGTGTGTCTTTTTAGAACACATAGGAATGTCAAATATATGAGTTCTATTTTATGAAAAAAGTAACTTTTTTTTGGTGTCTGCATGATCTCGTAAGATCTGAGCACATAATAGTTAAATTTTTTGCACAAGATAATTACTGTTCTCATTCCACAATCAGGAAATGCGGGGTGCAGAAAGACGGCTTTGAGTGAGGCAGCCTAAGAAATCCGTGACAAATCTGAACTTAATTGGAGAGTTTGAGTGCAGAACCTGTGCCAAAAGTTGATTTTAATTCCATCTGTTTTCCAGATCTCTGGAAAATTTTTACATTTGGTGAAATCGCATGTAGTAAAATGGTTAGTCCATCCGAGTACTTCTAGTTGTAAGATCAGGTTGACAGCAAAGCAAGACCAGTTTCTTTCTTAGGGAAAAAAAAAAGGGAAAGAAATGTGTTACTCTGCAGGGGGCAACTCTCCTTTGCTTAAATGGCCTTCTTAATAGGGCAGACCTCAGAGTTTATACGTCCTGCATATATGTAAAAAGATATACTTCCCAAATAGGGAAAGTATATAAATAA
>NW_009613461.1:0-7445 GCF_000690535.1 Cariama cristata
ATATTTTAGCATATTAAAAAGCATCTCCTCAGTCTCATACCAAAGTCACGAGGTGAGAGGAATTGAGTACTATGACAGAAGGCTGCTGCTAGTTTTATATATCTATATATATTTTCCTTTTTTTCTGGAGGGCTGCTAAAGGTAGGTTGCATTAAGTTTACTTGTTGCCTTTTCTGTATTTTTTTTTTTGTTTTTAAGAAGCAGCAAAAGTTAAGCAGATTCTTCAGGAAGAAGAGACGTTTTTACAGATGTACAGCTATTAGAATGGCACTAACAAAACGGTGGAGCTCGTCGCTGTCACCCAGACCACAGCCACCAGGGCCCAGCCCCTTTCTTTAGGCGATGCGATGTGCTGCGATGCAGAGAACTGGGATTTCTCTCCCTCTGGTGCAAGTACCCGCTCCCTCCTGCCCTCTCCTCGCCTCCTCCGAGAGCTGCCTTTGAGGTTTTGAGGCAGATGCAACACGGTCCTCATGATGACCTCTTTCTTGGGTATCTTTCCTGAGATACTCTCCGACTCGTTTGGTTTCTCCAAGGCCCTCAATCTCTGTTGGGATTCCAGCAGGTGCTCTGCAGAGCCAAGGTGTGAGCCTCGAGTTTCAGCTCGCGGAGAGGGTGTGCGAGGGCGCTGAGGGATGGGGTACGGTAAAGCCGGTGACAGAGCGAGTGTCCAGTTTCAGTGGGCTCCTGGGCTGATTTGGTGTCACGCAAAGACGTGGGTCATCCTCATGCCAACAGAGGTTTTGCTGGGTGGTTGTGGTTTTTACTGCCGGATGGATGAGGATGGCTCCAGTTGGGGACCAGGAGAACTACCTGTGCTTTCCTCTTCCAGCCTGAGGAATACACATGTCCATCCTCAGGCTGGGGCTTGTGTGAGTAGATACCATTTCTCCCTCCGACCCCATGCCTGGGCCTTTAACTGTTAAACCTGCACAAAGGGTCTTTGTCACGTAAAAATTGGTAGGAAAAGTGTTTTAGTTCTGGGCTTCCAGAAGAGTACAACACCAAGCTAAACCAACCTTCTCAATACTTGACCAGCAGAAGAGCCTTGTCTCCAGCCAGCCTGGCCAAGGTGACCAGTCAACCCAGCGGTCACCCTCGACGTAAGATGGGTGTGCTGGCTGCCAGGTCCGGCTGAACCCGGTCCTGCCCCTGTTCCTGCCTTCCTGAGATTGGGTCTGCAGTCAGCTTTGCCCCAGGGCTCCGGGGTCACAGCAAACGGTTCCCCTAAGCCCCCCCAAGCACCCACCCTGGCACCCTCTCGCCAAGCAGCTGGGAGATGGGTGCTCCTGCGGGCCGGCCGAGGGAACGGCTTGCGGAGGTCTCACGCCTGCAACAACTGCGGTGATCAAGGCAAGCCCACCCATGGCTTGCACGGCACCAAAGCATCACCTACTGGGTACTGGGAAATAGCGTGGGAGGGATGGTGTGGGCTATGTCTGTGATTCCTGAGCTCTGAAATCCTGTTGTACATCAGTGTTTCTCCCCTCATTTTTCTTTATGTCTCTCTCACCACCACATCCGTACTGCTTTTCTTCCCAAAAACAGCTTAAGCAGGCTCTGCCAGGAGGGAGAAACATTGGACGCCGTCTGGAGCTTCCTTTTAAGCAAGGTAAACAGGGAGCAGACAAGGTCCACGGTAAGCCACTTGGCACCACGGTGCTACTGTCATCCTCGCGATGTAGCGCTGCTTCTGTTGGTTTAATTATGATATGTTGGTCCTGAGATGCTGCTGCTTTATACCAATAATGTAAAGCTTCTCACAGTACCTGTTGCTACATCCCATGGGGGCTGGGAACTGCTAGACCATGGTGCCAAATATCAGCTCCTGGGTACAACTTAGTGAGAACCTGAGCTATAACTTTGGGGTGGAGGCAGCCAAAATAAAACTAAACAAACCTCCTCCCATCGGTACTTACAGAATGCCGCAGTTGTGACTAGTGCTTCACGGGTTGAGGAAGAGTGTGTTGGAAGCGTTTCTGTATCAAATAAACCCAGAACCAAGTACAACAAACCACAGGGTGGAGCAGAAGTGTGGTGGAGACACCAACCAGCAGAAGAGGAGGACTGGGGAAGAGCTGCCCTGAGATGCAGTCAGCAATGGGGAGACAGAGACCCAAACTTGCCCCGTGAGCCCAGGAGCAGGCTTTCCCTTCCTCCTTTTGCCCCAGGAATGACTTTCTCAACAGCTTTGGGCAAGTTACGTCACTTCTGAACTTCCTTTTTCTCTCCTAAAAAAAAGAGGTTGCTGCTTTTATACCTTTGCAGTGGTGCTGGGAGGACCGTTCCTGTTTGCAACGTGCTCCACTATGTGAGATTTACCCTGGCGATGAGGGGTTTAGCCCCTGAAACACCCGCTCCTCCTACGACAGGTCCTGTGAAAGCTGAGAGAGGTGCTCCGCTGTTGGCAGAGCAGGAATTCAGGTGGGACCGTAGGGGAGGGCTCTCCTGGGCAGCTCGGAAAGGACCGCACTCTTGCTGATGGAAAGCTGCTTTCAGCAATGTCCCTGGACTCCCTGCTGTTTTAAATGCTAGCCTAGATTTTAATAATGATATTATTACATTGCTGAACAGATTCAAACAAGGGGAAATACACCCACCTTATTTAACGGCAGATAAATAAGCATATTGTATTTAATAAAAAGTGTCACAACGCTCTTTTGCCTTTAGACCTGTCCTCGGTGTCACCCATGGTGTTTCCTGTGTCTGTTGGGTGCAGGACTGCGTGGTGTTGACATCGGCAGCCAAAATGTTTGGGTTTTTTTTGGTTTTGGGGTTTTTTTTTATGAGGAACCAACATCTTTGGCTCAGGATTTTGGCTCCACTTTGTGACTAAATCAGCCAGCTACGGTTGAAGATTATGACATTGAAAATATATTTTTTAACTACCGTTAATTGATTCTCATGGGAAATTAGCATGCAATGGGCCATTTACTCTCTATTTATCACTACACTTTGCTAAATGAACTCAGCATCGCTGTCTGCTACTGTATCTCCACTGTGATGGATGAGTCTCCTTGTACCTCAGTGATGCCGGGCTTTGATTTTGGGAGACGGAGTCTAACCCCAGCTGGGGCCGGCAGCAGCCAGCCGACTCTGCAGATGCCACTGGAGGACAAACACTGCCAGATGGTTTCAGTTATTCCATGGATGCTGTGCCGTACCCTGCATCCCCATATTTCTTACTCCTGCTTTCCTTTTCCTGCCCCACTGCAGCTCTGTCTGGGAAGCCAGAACCACATGCGTGTCCCTGGGCTATACATCAAAACCAGGCTTTCTGCGACCCTGGCTCTGCTATAAACAAGGAGGAGAGCGTGTCCCTGCTTGACTGGTACGTTAAGCAGATGTTCAGTCTCCAGATCTCATTTCAGGCATGCAGAAAAGGGAAGGAGAAGTGGATGATTTTTCTCATCTCCCTAACAGCTAATGATGCCCTTGCAAACCTTCTGCCTTTGCAATGCCAGTCTGCAAATTCGGCGTTAACAGCTGTTCTCCTGCTGCTGGCCGGATTGCAGGGCTGCTGCCTCCCGGGATACTCGAGCGTGTGCGAAGCTGGCTCCAGCTGCAGAGATGGAAAGGGGTAAAAGGATGCTTTAGAGCCACTGAAGAAATGCTGAAAGAATATGCTGGAAGCTTGGGGGTTATCGGGCTGTGTCACATCTGAGCTGACCACTTTAACCCTCCTTCGAGCTAGTCTCCTTTGTATTTATTTCTTACAGAAGCAGCTCAATTTTTCATAACTTCCCTGTGTGAAAGGCTTATTATTATCTGTTGTTGTTATTATTCTCCAAGGTTACACAGCATCTCCATGGTAGAAATTCAGCCCTAAGAATGAGCTGAGCCATGTTAGCTCTTGGTCCTGTTTTCGCCTCCATCCAGGCACCTTTGCCCTCACCCACAGGCAGCAGCCATGGGGAAGTGTCCCATTGACAGAGGGATTTAATGAGTGTTATTAGTACAACAGGGATTTCTTGGCACAAAGCAAGAGCTAATTAATGTGTAAATGTACTCTAGCTAATTGGAGAGACTATAAATACCACTTTACCTGGGCTGGACGCAGTTAAGCTGAGGTGGCTTGCTCCATTCCACCTGAGAGGTGAGGAGCAGAGCGGGAAGTTCTCAGCCCTGAGCTCCAGCTAAGAGGTCAGCCTTCCCCTCGCCAGGTTAATCACCCCCTTCCCACCTTCATCTATGCAAATGGTTGTTAAAATAACACCTCGTGTTCCTATTGAAGTTGTTTTAACCGCACAAATGACTCCTATGGAGTTATGAGAAAGACGATGCTCAAAATTATAGCTGGTGGCTATTTGGAGAGCCGAGCATCCATGCAGCAGGCTGGTAAATTTTGAGTACTTCATGGAAGAAAATGGAAGGGCAGTGGTGCCTTTTTCAAGCTGTTCCAGAATAAATCCGTCACTGAGCAGAACCGCTTTAATCTGCATGCTTCATAAGGACAAATTGCCTTTCAGCAGCGGCACAACGGTCACCGCAACGGGATGCTCGAAGCAAAAACCATCTCAGGGCTTGCCAGGCAGAGGCTGCATTTCGCAGGATGCCGCGGCGGTGACGGTCACCAGGTTGATTTCCTCCGCTCGGCTGCTGAAAAGTCAAAATGCATTAGTTGTGACGATGGGGGAATCTGTTTGGGGAAAATGCTTCAAACTCCCATCATATTAAAAGGTTTCTCCTATACTACAGTTTCTCCTTAGTCCTGTGTCCACACAGAAGAGAGCCACTGGATCCAGTCAATGAGGCTGTGCAGCTTCACTGGGCATAAGGGGCTGAATTTGGACCCCATCGAAGGAGGTAACAGCTTGCTCTGCTTCAATTCGTTCCTCCAGCTCTGCATTTCAGAAAAGAACAAACATTTTACAAGTTGAGGAAGAGGAAAAATAAAAAGAAATCCAACCCGATTCAGTCGATTACTTTGCTAAATCAGTTGAAAATTGCTCCTGCCCATTACACATCTATTCTGGGAGCAGTGATACCGAGGAATTCAACAAGGAGTTGGGGTCAGCTATTTGGCGTGCATGGGGCCATTTTGGGTGGTTTTCTGTTCTTTTAGCAATAAGACAAAAAAGAATTGGGGTTAAAGGACTCATCTGGGAGGAAATCTGCCTGGGTCGCAGAGTCTATTCAGAGAGGTAATATGGTGCCTGCACACAGGAAAAAAAGTGATTTAACAGAACGCAGGGCTCCACTTCCAAAAGTGCGGAATACCTCGAGCGGAGGGGGATGTTTTGGCAGGAGCTCACCCCTTTGACAGTGCTCCTGAGGGCCGCGGCCACCCGAGTACCTGCCTGGCCAGACTCTGGCCACCGTGCTGCCGGGCACCGAGTGATGGTGAAGACCATCGCAGCTTTACCGGAGCACCCGGTGCTGATTGCTCACTGGGAGAAACCGGCAGCCCAGGCTGAAAAGGAAGAGGTGAAAGGATGGGGAGGTGATTTCAGTTAGCGAGGGGAGAAACAGAGGGTGTTTGCTCAGCAGATGTGCTGAGGCTGCCCGGCACAGTGAAAGCTGGATCCCTTCCTTCTCCTGAGCTGGTCCCATCAAATGAGAACAAGAGGCCAGAAGCTGAGGTTTATGGCTGGTATGTCTGAAACAAACCACAGGAAAGAATATTTGGCTTGCCCGAGCATGGCAGGGAGTGTGCCAAAGTCTTTTGTGTGGGAGCAGGGCAGAGGTGCTGCTGCGGGCTGGGTCGGGGTGGCAGGTCCTGATGGGCAGGGATGGATGGCAGCAGCAAGGGACCGGCCAGGAATCACAGAGGTTGGACCAGCATTTAAAAATACCCCACAGAATAAAGTATATAGCTCAGTGAGACAGAGTTGGGAAAGGAAAGCTGGATGTCACCCCAGGGTCTGAGGTCACCTTTAGGGACCACCACTTCCACTGCGCTGCTTAACTCCCGCCTTCCCAGCCCCTTCCCCATCCCACCTCCCTCCTGCAGCAGAAGCTGGCTATATAAAAGGACAGGATTTCAGAGATGAGATTCAAATGGGCTTTAATTTTCTTCCATCTGTGTTTGCTTGCTCAGTTCTCTGCCTGACCTCTGAAGTCAGAATTTAGCACCTATCACCTCCCCCTTTCACCCCCTCCTAATTTCCCTGCCCTGTGATTTGAGTTTTCCGTGGGCATTTTCCTACTCCTCTTGGGCTGTGAAATTTCCAGCTACAGGCATCACTTGAATTTATGCACACAATGCAAAGGCTGACAAGGGGCAATGAGAAGCGTGGCAGCTGTGCAAGGGGTATATGGTTTGTATAAAACTTCCAGAAATGACAACAGCGGGCTGAGCTGGCCGGCAGGAATGGCTCTGCAGCCTGAGCCCACCACGCTGGGCCAGCTTTCCGATGGAGACAGGTACGGGGCTGGAGGAAAACATCTTTCCTTGGGCAAGTTGCTGGAGGAGCAGCAGAAACTCCTGTGCTAGCTGAGCCAGACAGAAAGAAGCATTGTCGTGTCTGTTTTTGGATTTTGTGCTGCTGCTCCTCACCATCCCGTCCAAATACATCCCTTTAATGGATGCCACTTGAGAGGAAGCACATACATTCTCCTGCGAGAGGGTGCCTGTGCCCGTAAGCCTGTTTTTCCAACACTATAAATTGGTCTTATAAAAGATGTTACCTCTCCCTGCCTCTCCTTAATAACTAGGTGTTGTGGCTGTAACAACACTTCGCTGCCATCATATTTTTCCCCAGGACTCCAGTCCCCTCTCTTTTTTCCTCCTGGGTACTGAACAGCTCTCAGCAAAATCAGGCAGTTCAGCATCCCAGCATCCCGCATCCCAGCATCCCGCATCCCAGCATTCCAGCATCCCAGCATCCCAGCTTCCCAGCATCCCACATCCCAGCATCCTGCATCCCAGCGGCAGGCACTGGGCAGAGCAGGAGTGGTTGGGCACGTGGATGTGAAGAGACGGATCTGGTGAGGCTGCTGTGGGAGGAGGTGGGTCACCGGGCACAGAGGGGAGGGCAGCTGCGATGGAGCCACATGAGAATTGGGAGGCAGATGGGGGTAGCTCAGGTGTCTATTCTGCAGTCCTGGGCAGCCCTCCTGGGACCCATCTCCACATTCACACAGGTATAACCGCTGTTTTTTGACTCTCCCTCCTGGGACAAGGTCTCTGTCACCGTGCCACAGTGCCCTGCGGGGAGACAGGAGCTGTGGTGGGACGATATGGACTTGTCCTTGGGGATTCAGCATTCCTTGTGTGTGAGGAGCATCTTCACTGTCCTTGTCAAGCAAAGGCAATCAGTGCCTGCCCGGCAGCAGGCGCTGCCCTGGGCCAAACCTTCCTGACAAGGCGAATCTCAGGGAGAGATGAAGCAGCGAGGTTGCCCGGCTGGCACTGGGGCAGCCCATCTCCTTCCCATCCCAGCCCCAGCACCCCGAGGGAGAGCACCAGAGACCCTGCTGAGGGCCCTGGCAACTCAGAGGGG
>NW_009613461.1:7476-9281 GCF_000690535.1 Cariama cristata
CTTCCAGTTTTATGTAAAAAACATAAATGTCTGACTCCCTGCTTCAAGTGACCAAGCGGGGCAGTGCTCAGCTGCACCCAGTTTCCTCCCATCCAGCGCCACTGGGACCAGTAGCAGAGTTAGGGCCCCTCCGCATGACAGGCATCCAAGTTGCGGCACCTGCCGGGTCTTCACGTAGCTGCTGTGTCGGGCTGCTCCTCTTCCTCGTACACGTGCAAGGGGAATGTAGCAGAGCAAATCGCGTCTGAAAGTTTGCATTTCCAGGTTTCTTTTCCCTGAGGACCCCAGAGCCCTTTCACTGAATACTAAGGATGCAGCACCTGCTTCTTCAAAAATAAATATATTCCTTTGGTGCACAGCGTGTAAGCAGAGGGCAATGTGGTTGCTGAAAATCTGTGCAAACCCAGTATGAGGGCGTTATATATTACAATAACAAAGTTTTAAAGTAAACCCTTACTCTTACAGCTGGAACTTTGAGGTATCCTTCGGTCAGTGGCGTGGTTCACTTCTTGTCACACTCCCATGCATGGCCGGGTGCCTTAGGGGTAACGTGGAGGGGCTCTCTGCTAGCCAGGAGTCATACATCTGGGCTCAATTGCACCTTTGTACTTAGAAACAGGACTTAAATGTGTTGATCGTCTTTGCCATCCATTACGTGAAGGAAAAGGGGAACACTTAAAAGCCAACACATCTTGTCAGCTCACCGTTGGCACGTCCTGGCCGATAGGTTGAGCAAAATCAAGCAGCTGAAATGTCGTCTCTCTGACTTCAGCCTAGATTTTCTTTTTAAAGAGGATCCCACCCTTTTGCCACACGTTCGTTCCCTCTCAGCTAAGCTGCGAATGTGAGCCCCTCCTGCTGCAAGAAGTTGCCGTCGAGAGCAGCCGCCTTGCTTTATGCTCTTACAGTAAAGCACAGCCAAGTATTTGCATGATGGCAGTTTTAATGAGCTAGTTTTCTGATGGTGTATATAATCTCGTCATCTTCCTGACAAATTAATGCTTAAAAAAAATAACCCCAACTTTTTAACTAGCTAAAACATTAACCATTATTGCCCTAGGGCTTATTAATCTTTTGGTGTACAGTAGCAACATTGGAATAACGCCAGGAAGTTGTACGTATTAACGCTTCTTTGCCTGTCAGGATATTTAAGTCTTAGGTGTGGGATGTGGGTGATTTAAATAATTCCCATAGATTCATCAGCTTCCCTTGTCACATGTATGGGGACAGGAGAAATCACACGTACAAGTATGCTTAACTAACGAGCTGTCTAACGAAGCGTTTCTGTCTACAGGCATTAACCGCCTACTGTCAAAGAGATCGGTGAAAAAAAAAAGACATAATCCCAGGACAAAGTTTCATACCGTGTCCCTCCATCTTCAATGATGGCAGCTGGTCCCACCCAGCACCTGAGAGAGCCCCCCAACACCACATCAGTGTTCAGTGCAGTTGGCCACCAGCAAAATGTAAGGGCTCTGAGTAAAGCAAACCTGCTTACTGGGAAGCTGGTGAATAACAGGAATAAACTTAAAAAAAAAAAACCTTTATAGTCTGATAGAAAGAGGCTTATTTAACAAATTTCAGTGAAATCTTTAATTTAGCAGCCTTGAGCAGAGGGTTGCCAGCTACACAAAACAGAAGAAACCCAAAACGAATAGCCCATAAAATGAGGACAAATTTAATATAAGGAAAAAACAGTCACAATTTTTCATAGTTGCATGTACTAAACAGAGGCTTTCCAAAAGATGCTCTGACAACACACACCCTTTACACCTTATGGCAGGCGCGGCCTCTGCAGCACTGCC
>NW_009613461.1:9297-12857 GCF_000690535.1 Cariama cristata
CTGCCGGGCCAGGTAACCAGTGTGCTGTGCTTCCCAATAGTCTGGGTAAATCCAAAAATTTCCATGAAAGCAAGAAAAATGCTACCTAAGGTTTGCCCAAAGCCTGTGCATCGGTTAGCAGCGCTTCTGGGGCGTGTGAAATGTCGCCTGGTGCTGCTGGATGAGGGGAACCACCAGCTCCTCCCGAATTGCTGCAAGCAATTCACAGGCATCTCCTGGGGCTCCAGCCTTTCTGCCCCTCGGGTTGGGACTGAGTTATTTTTATCCATCTGTGGTATTTCTCAGCCCGTAAGTAATGCATCTCTCTCTGTTTTCCTCCTGGAGCAAAGGGAGGGGTGTTGAAACAAGGGTCACGGTGGGCTCAGAGCGGATCGGAGGTGTTGCTGGTGGCTGACCCCTCACCGGGCTGCTGGGAGGGGTTTCGCTGCCAGGGGTGGGATGTAGATATGGTCCCTGGAGAGCTTGGGCCACCTGTTTCCCAGGGTGTAGCACCTATGTGTTTGTCATTCCTAAATCCAGGGCTCTCGACATATCAGGTGGGATTTTTACTGTGACTGTGGGCTGTGAGTTTGCATCTATTTCCCCGTGCTTTATTCCCCCAGAGGGTGTTTGGGGCCCCAGCCCTGCTCAGCCTGGGCTGGGCATCTCTCCCGTAAATGTTTCCTGGCTCCCCGTGCCCGGGAAACTGTTTTGGGGGATGTTGTGGAAATTCTTTGTCTCCTCTTCCTATTTCTTTTCCGGCTCACCCCGCCTCAGCCAGGCACGTGCGCTGCCGGCTCCGGCAGCCTTGTGCTTCCTTGTTTTGGTCTGGATCTGGCTATTTATCATTTCTAAAAGACGGAAAGGGCTGGGGTTTTTTTAATAGTTGGTTTTAGCCTGGGCAATACCCCCTGCACTCGGCTATGCCCAGGCACTGGTGCAGCCGTCCCTGGCAAATCACAGCAGCTTTCGGCCAACCTGCTCCGTCTTTCCCGGAGACCGGGGTGGTCCTTGCTCTGCAAAACGTCCTCCCCCTCGGGTGGGTTTGGGTGCAGGCTGAGGGTCTGATTCCTTCTTCCTCTCGGTCTGGCTTAAACGGCTTTATTCCCACAAATAAGGGGAGGTGGCACGCAGCGAGCGCTGCCAAAATCCTGTCCCTTTCTGACCACATTGTGGCTTTTCCTCTGGTTTCCTTTGTTTGGGATTAAATGGTCAATTAAAAAGAAAAAAGGTCTTAAAATAACTTTCTGGACTAACTGGTGCTCTAGAAACTCCCCCAAGCACCCAGGTGGGTGTAGTGAGTCTGGAGCCACAAACAAAAGGCTGTGGCTCATGTTTTCCCACCATGACTGGTTTTTGGCAGCAGCCTGCCCTGCTCGACCTGACTTGCATGATAAGCACTGTGCCTTAGTGAGCCAAAAAAATAAAAAGCTTTGAAAACTGGGATCCTTCGATGTCTCAAGCGAACCTTTAAACCGTCTGGGAACATGTCGGGCTGTTGACACGTGCGTCCTGGGCGCAGGGCCGGCCGGGTCTCTGCATCCCCCCCACAAGGGAGGATGCTCTCCCCGCATCCCCAGGAGGACCCCTCTTCCCCTCACCCTGGCTAGAGCTGAGGCTGCTCCCAGTTTCCTTCTCCTGCTGTACAAAAAAATGAAGGTTTTTAGGGTCAGGATTTTTTAAGCCCCAAATTCCTGGGGAAACGTGAGGTTTGTTTCCATGAGCTGCAGTGCCAGGCACTGCTGGGAGGGCAACAGCTTCCTGAGATCGTTCCATTTTTAAGCAGAGTAAGAGCAAGTTCCCCTGCTGGAAAGGCAGCCTTTAAAGAAAATACTGTTCTTGGTGCTTAAGGTAAGGGAGGGACTTAATTTTCCCCCTGCAGATGCCCCCCTTGTCTGTGCTCCGGGCCCCAGGCATCGCGCTCGCCATGTGCCTCTATTGCCCGAACAGCAGCTGCTGCTGCCAGCTCCGGCTCTGCGATGGGGTGGGACAGGGTAGGTGGGACAAATGTATCTGAAATCTATGGCTTTCCCTTGTCAATTTTAATGAAAGAAAGGAATTTATTTTTCTTATGCCCAGAAGCAGCAGCCATGGGAGCAGAAAGCCAGCAGCTATTCCTGGGCACTGGTGTCCTCGAAGGGGGAGAGAGCTGGAACTAAACCGCTTGTTAGGCACTAATTTGCGGTGCTAGAAAGTGAATTTCTGCTGGGCAGAATGCGTCTGTGCAGGGAGGAGGTGGGTGGCCGTACTTGCCATGACGGCGATCAGGTAAATGCGCCTCCGGGCTGGGAAAAGCTGGGTGCCTACGTTGGTCCCGTCCCATGAAGCTGGGAACGTGGCACCAAGCCGTGGCCTCGACGCAGTCCGTCAAGTGCGACCTGCCCGCTTCCTTCTGAGAAAAAAGTTACAAATCTCTGGGAATAAAATACAATATTTGTGGAAAGTAGGGGATATCAAGAGGGATGTGTTTGGCAGCCTGATGGCACGGAGTAGTTTGGTTTTATGGCTTATAATCCAGTAGTTCCCATACTGTGGTAGGAGAGATGCTAACACTGCGGGGGCAAGGGCCAGCCCAGCTCCTCTGCCTCCGGCGCTGCTTCGTGCCCTGAGAAGCAACCTGACCTTGCGTCGAAATAGAGATGGAATGGCCCCGTGGCAAATGGGTCTCGCTGTGGCTTGGCAAACCCTGGACAAACTCTGCTCCGTGTCTCATTTCCCCCTCCATCGGCGCCATGGAGATGCTGATGCCCCGGGGGGTTGCTAGGCTTGGTATCATTTTGGAGCTTCAAAGTCTTCCACTGGATTTTTTTTTCCCTAAGTATTTAGGGATTATATTTTTTTTCCCCCTAAGGATTTAGGCAGTACCTGCGGCTTTGACAGTTTTCTGGTTTAGGTCAGAAATTGGTGAGCCTGGGTCTTTCTGTAAGCCAAGAGGAGCCCATGGGCAGATGAGGACCAGGCATCTGCATTTGCCGGGGGTCTTCCCAATTTCTGTGGTCTATGTACTGCACCATGGAAAAATAAGGGGTATCACAGGGGAATTGGGATGGGTAAACATTGCGACACCATGAATGGACCCAGGCAATTTGGTAACTTCTCCCCCCTACAGCTTTCCATGGGATTCCCATCTTTTCTGCCATGCCTCTGCATCCCAGAAGCGTTCACTTCATTCTGCCCGGCAGCAGACAAGGAGACCAAGGCAGGGATGGCCAACCCTTACCTGCTGCCCCGAACGAGTCCCGTCTGGAGTCTAAAATATAATTTACAAATCCTAATTCGTTAACTACAGCCCCATCTAATGGTATGAGCCCAGCCGCTCCCTGTACCACACCGGTGTTTGGGCGGAGGTGAATCTGGAGCGGGGGGTTGCTCGCTGGCATGACATCCCGGTGATGCTGCGGGGACAAATCCAGCCCACCAGATGTTTCTGGTCAGGGACACAGCAGCAGCAGGGGCTGTGACTGTCACCACGCTTGGGCACACTGGCAGCACTGGCCATGTCCCTTGCAGCACCAGTATGGGGTTCCCTCCCTTTTTTTTTTTTTTTTTTTTTTTTCCCCACAAAAAAGGGTAAAAACAGC
>NW_009613461.1:12886-15399 GCF_000690535.1 Cariama cristata
GGGCCCTGTCTCCGTCCTCCCAGTCGCAGCCATGCCAGGCTGGGCACTCTGGAGCCAGCGCAGGTGGTTGGTGGGAGCAGCAGGATTTGGGCTGTGGGAGCCTTGCGCCGCCTCTTCCCGAAGGCTTCTCGAGGTCCTCTTCTGCACCCAGGCCGGCATCTGCCACATCTTCTGATGGGCACCTGTACCAGAGCAATGCAGAGCCAAGGGGACGAGCGGCTCGGGAAGGCACAGGGTGCCCAGCACGGCGGGCAGTAGGTGCCCCTGTGTGCATGTAAGCAGCCCTGTAATTAAGGGACAGCATTTAACAAAAAGCCCTGGGATCCCTTGTCTGGAGGGTCCCTTGCGCACACACACGCAGGAGCACACGTGCACGTCGGCAGCAGCCCGGTGGGACACGCCGTCCTGGTGGGACACGTCGTCTTGGTGGGACACGCTCTCCTGGTGGGACACACCGTCCCGGTGGGACACGCCATCCCAGACACATGTCCTGGCTGCTGCAGGGGGCTGGGGCACTGCTTAGATCCTGGGCAGAGCCATGGGGGCTCAGTTGCTTCCCTGCCCTTTCCAGCAAGGAAAATGGGGAAAATTTCCAGAAAATCCATGCGATGGGCCCTGGGGCAAACAGCCCGTACAGCTGCCTGCTCCCACAGGGCCGTCTGCTCCTGGGCTGGACTCCTGTAGCCTTGCAAAGCTGTGCACTGTGTCCCAATGCTAACAGAAAGTTCACCTAATGGTGATTTTAATTGAATTTAAATGCTATCACTGGTTAAGGTACGAAAAGCCATGAGAAATGAGGGTGGTGGGACTTGTTTTGTAAGGATGACCTGGTCTGGCTGCTGCCTGTGTTTGCTTTGTGCCTTGCTGGCTGAAGCATCCCTCTTGCCCCTTCTGCAGGCAGGGATACGGGCGGTGGTGGTGGTACTGGTGCTGGGCATGGGGGTGCTGGTACGGACTGTGCTGACCCCGAGGTGGGTGTTGCTGCTGCCTTTGGAGGACAGTTTCATGCTAGGTAGGTTACTGGCTGGTTTAGAGTGTTTTGTTTTGGTTTTGGAACTGCTTTTGCACTTACCTTAAATCGGTGATGGCTGAAACCCAATCCCTGGAGCCAGACGCGGCTGACCTTGTCATCCAGAGCCCAGTCGTGGTGCTGAGATGATCTGAAAGCAGGCTGGAAAGCCCAGCTGCTCCGCTGCATCCACCCAGGGTGAAGAGAGGTGGCTGGGCAGGAGATGCCCTGCTGCCCTCTGTGATGGTGCAGGGATGCTTTAGCCACGTTATCCTTGTGTCTCAAGGGCTGTGCTGGCACGGTGCGTGCAACCACAGCCTCGTCTGTGTTACCCGGCCTGCCCGGGTAAGTTCCTTAAGGACTTTGCACTGCTAACAGTGTGGAGATGGAAAAAAAAAAAAGAGAGGTTGGATGCCCAGCAGGCACCCAGCCGTTCGGCTGCAGCTCCTTATCTTCAAAAACCACGGTGGGGTTGCAGCCAGGAGAGGAGTTTTTCAAAGCCTGACTGAGAAAAATGCTCCTACCACTGGGCAAAGCAGCTCCTCCATGCAAGAGGAGATTTTTCAATACCACTTCCAGTTCTGGTGGGTATTTCCCTTGGCCCTCTCCAAACTTCTCCAGCCATGAGGTTGTGCCCTGACCTCTCATGTGACACTGTCCCCTCATGCTGGTTGAGTCTGAGCGGGGCTGGTGATGTTGGGGCTCTTGGAGAGCCCTGGGGGCACATGGGCTTTGGGAGGGAGGTGGCATCGTCCGGCATCAGCCGGCATCATCCCTTTGACTCCAGACCATGCACCATGGTGAGAGTGAGCCCCCATCGCTCCCACAGCCTGACCCCAGCTCCAAGTTACACGCTAGCCCACAAAAGCACAGAAATCTGGCAAACCAACCACCAGAGCCTTCTGCTGTTTCTCTTTTTTCCCTTGTTTTTGGTCTTTGCCCTTCCCTTGGCGCTGGGGAAGGGGTTCCTCGTAGAGCCAGGGCTGGCCCAGGCTGCTCTGGTGTGACCGTGGCTTGTTGGGTTGGCACCCACCGAGCCCCCGGCTGGGCTGGGCGTGCAGGCGGCTCCCCGCTCCCCGACGTTTTTCATTCGCTTCGTGGTTGCTGCAAGCCCCACCGGTGATGCTGGGGAGGGAAACCTGGCACACCTCCCGGGGGGCTGCCTGGTTTCGGGGGGAGAGCAGTCTTTGTGGGGGTCCCTTCTGCTGGGAGGGGGAGCTCACTGCCCCAGCCCCCTGTTTATCCAGGACCGGCGGGTTGGCTACAAAAGACTACCTGTCAAATTAGTTTTGGCACAAGCATCCCAGGGAGAACCTTTGCCAAGGAAAAATATTGTCAACAGGCTCTAGGAAAACAACGTTACTCATCTCGGGGAAAATAACCCAGCCAGGTTGAGCAAACTGGAGGGATTTATTTGGCACGGCTTTATCTCCGGCTGGCAGCGGGGTGCCTGCCTGCTGCTGCTTTTCCTCCCTGTTCCCCCTTGCCACCCACCTCGCCCCCC
>NW_009613461.1:15506-15729 GCF_000690535.1 Cariama cristata
TTCTGTGCCGGGGCCGTGCCATGGTGTTGGGGGTGTCGGCGGTGCCCTGCTGTGCCGGGGCAAAGCTCAGCCCCGGGCGCTGGCTGGAGGCAGCTGAGCTTGGCACCGGGCACAGCTGAAACCGGCATTAAAACCTTTCCCACCTTGTTCTTCCCATCACCGTGCCTGCCCTGAATTCACTTCCCAGTGCATCTTAAGTGATCCAAGCCTTAATGACCCCTTT
>NW_009613461.1:15780-18007 GCF_000690535.1 Cariama cristata
GAACCAAACATTACAAGCATCCCATAAAGCTCCACTACTTGCTCTGCAATCTCGTGTCACTATCCTGACGCAGGCTGCAAATAACTTCCCGGTGTTTTACAGCACGTGTCAAAGATAAGAGCCTGAGAAATCGGATTTGAGTCCGTCAGTGACTGGTGAAGCTCTCCGATGCAAACTACGGCTGCACTGCAAAGCGTAGAAAGACCTTGCGTGGCTTATATTGGCTTGGAGACCCCTTTTTCTTCCCCCGGTATGGAGCGGCCCCTCGGGTCCGAGCCCCCGCAGCATGCCAGCCGAGATGTAAACATTGTTTTGCTTCACCTGACAGAAAACCCTGGCGATGAGGAGGAATGGGGTTCGTCTCCCACAAAGCTGAAGTGCCCCTGCCTCGGAGCGGGGATCAGCCCCGCAGGGCAGGGGCCTGTGGCCGGGGGACCGAGCCCTCGCTGCCCCTCGCCTGGGGCAGGGGGTGTAGTGAGTTGCATGGCCTCAGCCCCGTGCCCTAAACTCTGTCCCCTGTGCCCTAGCTTAGTGGCTGTACAGGTGTTTTACTAACAAAATGGTGCCAGAAGGCCAAGCATCCATTTTGCTGGGTTGAGTGGCGGCAGCCCTCCTGCCCACAGTTTGTCAACAGGGCTGGGAGAGAGCCCACGTTTGAGCTTCCCTGGACAGACGAGACGCCAGCAACCCCGGTCACACTTCCCCAGCGCATCCCTGCCGTGCCGGAGACGCAGCCGCGGCAGGAGAGGAACCACGACCCGGCCTGGCAGGGTGGCACAGGAGCTCAAATAGCCCTGGGGAAGGGGAGCGGTGAACTGGCCAGGCCAAGGGAATCGGCTTTTTTCATTCAGACCAGCCACTCCGTTGGGGAGCACAGCCGAGGGGTATTTTTTGCTCAAACGCCAAACCTCCTCCTGGGTCCCGGCACAGACCAGCTGCCAGGTCGGGCGAGAACAGTGACTGTCACCGAGCAGCCGCTCCCCTGAAACAAAAGGTGTGAAATCTGAAGTCCAGCACCGAGGAAAACACTAAACTCAAGAGGAGAAGCGTAGGCTGAAATAAAGGATTACTTCCCCAAATCTGACCACCAGTTAGGCGCGCCTGTGTTGAGCCCCCCGATTAAAAGGAGCAGGTTTCTCACCAGCGTCGTGGTGGAGATTGTACAAGATGAAAACAGAGGCCAGGAGGAGAACTTGTTATAGAGAACAAGTGTCATCTTGTTTTTCCTCATTCCTTGCAACTTTCTTATTTTTAGGATACCAAACGATAACTTCGGATAGGCAGTATCTGTATCAATACTAATCCAAATGGTTTCATATTCCTTTTTAAGCCAATCTGACATTGTTTTAATGCAACACCTTGGAAAGACCTTTGACGTGCAACTGGCAGGTCTCAGATGAGCCGTATTTGGGGAAAGATTTGGGATACTGTTTCATGCTTTGCTTAATCTTCCAGTATGTGGTGCTAGATGTAGCTGTAGTTAGAAGTTTTATTTCCTAAGCAATGGACCCAAAAGCACGCAGCTCATTTCTAACCTGCCCTATCAAACCAGCTGTCAGTGCAAACACCGCTGGCTCACCTGAGCCCAAGGCACGCAAGCTGCCGTCACAGAGCACGGCACCAACGTGACCGCGGGGACTTGCACATCTCTACGACAAATCTCTTTCCGTCAGCACACGGTAAAGCAGAGCCCCAACCCCAAAAGTTTTCCCTTTTGTACGCTGCCTCCCCGAACAGCCAGCAGGAGCGAAAGCCCAGACGGGCTGGCAGTGGAAGCTGAAAGCTCCTGCTGCTGAGCTTGGTCTGCAAATGAACCAACAGCAGGAGCCAGGCTGATCAGTTTGAACTGTGTTTTGGGGGTGAGGCGGAATGGGGGAAGAGCAGAGCAGAAAGACGTAGGAAGTAGCAGCTTGCAAGAGAGAAACTGTCATTTCCACGAATCCCAAAGGATTTTAGCTGGGCTCTTGCTCTAGCTGGCCCCTCTGAGCAGTGCCACGTGTATGGAAGGTGCTGGCCCAGTCCCCGTAGTGTGCGGATGAGGCAGCCAAACGTGGCAGAGGAGCTCAAGGAAGGGCAGGAGCTACAGGACCTGAACCCAGAGGCAGGGAACACGAATCAAACAGGCTGGGAGGGATCACAGCTCTCGAGCAGGCTTTTTCCAGCTTCCCCTTGCAGTCTTTTCACCGCAGATGGGGGGGGGGGGGGGGGGGGGGGGGGGGGGGCGGGG
>NW_009613461.1:18038-37018 GCF_000690535.1 Cariama cristata
GATGTGCAGGAAGAGGATGGAGACCACAGGATCTGGTGCTAGCAACAAGAGAGCATTAAGTTGTCAGAAAGCAACCTTTACGTGGCTATTTTACATTAATAAGGCTAACAACTGCTCTGAGCTGTTACTCAGTCTGGAGAAGTGGCTAGCACTGGGGTGAAGGATGGCTACTTTGCTTCTTTGTACTTAAACAGGTCTATGCAGCCTACTCTTACAATTTCTAAAGCAACTGCATAAATAAAGGAGGTTAAATGGCTAAACTATCCCCTAGACCTCCTTTGACAGCAGACAAGTGATTTTTATGACCCTGCCCATTACAGTTACCTCAAAGGTTGCATCCAGCTGCTCTAAATCAGTGTTTAATCTGTGACTTACAAAGCAAAGTACAAGGCAGAAAGTGCTAAAAGCCAAGGGGTGGGGAAGGACAGCAAAGAGGATAGGCAGGGACAATTTCATAGAGCAGCCAAGTGTCTTAATTAGCAAGTTGTTTCAATTGCACTGCTTAATCCTTCTGGGACTACAGACCTTGCCTTGGTATCTCCCACACAACTGCCTCACAGAAGAAGCTGCACAAGCAACATCCACGTTGAAGGTGCTTCTGAAAACATCATTTCTAACAACGATTTGTCCCTCAGATTATTTAGCTTTTCCTCAAAGGACCTGTATATTGGGAACCAAGCTTTGTCAACCTGCTTATGTCGCATCACCTACATTTATCACCAGTGACTTAGTTCATTCCAGAAAGTGTTTACGATAGCTCTCTTGTGAGAGTGAGCTGCGAGCGCAGTGCTTCTTTTAATTGTAGAAAGGGAAATGTATACATGCAGGAGACGGGTAAAATAGGTCCAGTTGGGGTACACTTGCTGCTGTAATTATTTTGGTTTTCAGTGCACTTGCACATTTCATGTGAAACCAGTTTGTAGCACACCCAGAGCATACGGTACATTGAGCTTCTCAGCATCTTGCTTCTCACAGCACAACACTTGTTTTGTTCTCACGGAAGGGACTCCTGCTCCCCAGCTGAAATCTGGAGGCACCGGCGTGAGAGGCCACTGTCTATGGGGGCAGGTGGGGCCAACAGGACCTGAACCAGGGATCAAACTGGTGCAAAACCCACTTCTGGCCTCAGCTCTAGGATAAGCTACTTACTAGTAGCAGGTAAGCAGCAAAGGGCAACTTTTGGCCGACAGAAACCTTAGCGTAACTTGCCTTTTCGCCTCTACTTTCTGGCTTTTCTTCTTCAGTCCAAACCGTGCATGGCCCTGCCTCTCTCTTGCCCTTCGGGCCAAGAGCTTTTCAGGACAAGGCAGCCAGCCCCTGCCGCCCCTTGGGGCTGGGTTCATTCAGCCTCGCGGGGAAAAGGCAGGCACTTTTCTCCTAGGCAGAAAACAGTTTACAAGTATCAGCTGCCCACATCCAACCCTTTCTGCTACCCTTTCAAAACCCAGAGCAATCATGCCATTCAAGCTGGGCTCTTCTAATATTGACAGGTGGCCTCATCCAGTGAGCTAGCGACACTTCTCATGCAGAGCCTTGGCCCCAAGTGATTGGGCTGCTAAGACCACAGTGTTAGCATGGTACTCAATTTTTAAGGATGAGAGGGAAGATGACAAGCTTATCTTAGCTGAATAGCCATACACAGCAATGCCAAGGTTTCCAAATTAATAAAAAGTCAACAGCATTACAGATAAATGTATTTTAATTAGGATTAAATACTATCTCAAGGTATCTTGAAATCGCACTTGTACTGTACTAATCAACAGCCAGAGGCAATAAAAAACGTCTGAAAACGTAAAAGTTCTAACATCCAACACATGACAGTAAGTGCTGCCATTTAAAGCAACAAACACCGCTCCCAAGAACAGATATTCTTAGAGGAAAAAGTTGTAACATTTTTGTATGGACAAAAAAAATTTAAATTGAAGACCAGAAGAAATATATTAGTGCCTGCCTTTTTAAAAGTTGGTTGTTTGTTTTTTTTTACATTAAATACAATTTTCTTTAAAAGCAAGGTACTTTCTAAATTAATGGTTTATATACTGTATGTACACAAGAGCAGAACATTGTACAGTGTTTTTGGATAAAGCAGCACTAACTAGCTATAAGCTGGTACAGTGTTGCTGAACCAAATGCAAGATGACAAGTTAAGCACTCTAGGAGAAGTATCTCCATTGTTAGTATGAGAAAAGTATCATGTATGTACAAACTGATTATTCAAACAAATCCCGCAAACTCAACATCATCTGCCACGGAACTGTACATGCTGCAGCTAATCAATGGAAGTCTTACTGCAAGAACTGATCTGAGAGAGACCCAAAGTAACCATTTTTCTTTCAGTAACAAAGTGCATTACCCATGCAGAGAGCACTTAGGCAAGTCCTCCTTGCAACACACCACCCCTGGGGTGCGGGGCTGCAAGGAAAGCAGATTCTTACTGCAGCCTCAAGTCAAGTAGCCACCTGCATATTTCCCCTATACAAAATGCGAAATGCCCCAACCAAACTATATGAAACTGAGATTAAAGCTATGTTATTTAAGTATCTGTACGTGCACTCTGCCTTTCTGCAGACAGTTACAGATTAAAGCAGAAAGTTTGCACCCAAGTATCACCAGTTCAGATGAAAACGGACTGGCAGTGATTTCCATTAGTGCAACATTAACTCCTATACTTTATCAAAGTGACTTACTATTCTTCAGATGCAGAACGTCCTTATTCAGGTTTTACAAAAACAGACAAACCAGAACGTTGTGCAGAAAACTGGTTTCAGGTTTGTAGATTTATTTTTTTTTTAAAGTACCCCATTAAAAATCCCACCAAACTTTGAACCAAGGTATAAACTATTTCTAAGTCAACTGCCTCAAAAAAGGATTTTCATTCTAGGGTTAGCAGCGGGGCAGAGAGATTAACGTTCTTCTTGTTACATAAACTTTTAATTGTCATTCAGTTTACATCTTCAGAAGAGGTTATTTGCTGTACTTTCAGGATGCTGTTCATCCTTGTCTTAGCCACTACGCTGGTTTAAGGAACTGAATGTTTCTTCTTTGGAGAGGACAGAAGCGAGACAACTTGTTTCTAAACTGCATCAACTTAAAGTTTCAAGTTTTAATGGTGTAAAAATCTGACATTCAATTACAGTTAAGAGAAATTTGCTACACAGCAAACTGCATCCAAATCTACCAGTTATTGATGGGACCTTTAAATTAACCATTAACAAGTTATTCAAAGCATCCAGACCTGGAAACATCAGATCACCCAGCCAATGAGCCAGCAACTCCCGCTCCCTTTTTCATGAGGCTTTAACAAATGCAACTGATGTGACCTTAGCACTGGAGCCAATGACTTCCATTGGTTCACTCCAATACCCAAAAGGGCCAGGGAGATCCTGTGTTAAGCCCAATGCAATATGCATTAGTGTCATGGAGCAGGAAGATCCCAGTGTCTACTTGTTAAGGTTCACACAAACCATACAGATACAGACAGGATAAAACACAGACTCAAAAGGATCCATTATGCTTGAAGAAAATTCCAAATAAAATGACATCTTCTGCACAGCCCAGCCTCAGACACAGCCACACCTTTATCTAGTATAATAAACTCTGTAGTAAACTGTTTTTGACCTCCATAGAGAGTAGGAGTTGTCAAATTTAAGAAGATAAACTCCTCTCCCTGGGTACTGGTGGCTGCCAGCATACACTTCTTCGTGACAGTCTCGTCTGTACACAGGCACTATTTCATCTAGTTGAGGCTTGTTGGCATTCTTTTTGGCTTTTTCTTCACTGCTAGTATTTTCTGCAAGGAAGAAGAAAAAAAATGGTGTCAGTTAACCTGGATGGATGCTTTACAACAGGAAGTCAGACTGATCTGTAGCGGACAAGACGCTCTGTGTTAGTTTAGAGATCAGATGGGTTGAAGGGGTTCAAACCCAGGCTGTGGCTAAATCATTCAAATGTAGGGAGGAACAGTAAGCATGCTCACTTCATCATGAATTTTACAGTTTGATATTAAAACTCAACACACCCATCTCCCCAGCACAGCTGGGTCAGTTTGTAGAGATGCCAAGCTCTAGTTTTCATTAAGACATTACCCCATAACCACTGCTACTGGTCTGACACACTTACTACTACTGATTACTTAGTAGTAAAATTCAGAAGGCCACTGCTTCCTAAGCAAATCGCATGCTCATTTCAAAACTTTTTTTTTCTGATGGTATGCCAGCCTCCCCTGTAGGTAAAGGCTGCGACCTGTGTCCTGGCCACTATCAGGAGTTGCTTTTTTAAGATGTTTTGCTGAAGCCTCAAGGAAACTTCCTCTCTAGAAAAAGTTCATTAACAGCAGGGCAGGATTTTTCTTAAAGTTTTCAGTGTGCAGATCCACTGTGCTCTATTAGGACACGGGTTTCAGTCCAGCTCACTGAATAGCTGAATTGGACAAGAGGACACACTAAGGAATAAGTAAAACTTCGCAAAAGGATTTCCTCACCCTCAACAGCTTTAATCTAGCTGTGACAAAATGAGGTGACTGAGGTTACTTTCAGAATTGCGCTTCTGTTCAAAATTGAAGACAAGATTTCAGCTAGACAGAAGTTGGGGGAACTAGGAGACTACACAAGACAATCCGTTGGGTTTTCCCCCGTGGTAAGCTCTGCAGGACTGGCAGTTTACAAAAATAAGCATGCTTACCTTCTTCTTCATCCTCATCATCACTGGATTCGCTGACATGCACACTGACTGCAGTATTAGGGGAGTCTGTCCATTCAAAATACACCCCAAAACCAATGTCATAATTGTCTGTAGCAAACTCCCAAAAGAGGTAAGACCCCTCTTCATGAGTTGGTACTCTGACTGTAACCACTTCTCCTCGGCCCACTGTGATCACAGAGTCTGCATCCTGCCGGATTTTTTCCTTGAAGTCTTTTATCTGGGGTCGCGTCCACATCGATGGGGCAGCTATCACTGGAACAGAATCTGGAGGGAGGGGAGGAAATACTCCAGTTAAGCTTTGCTTCAGTTATTTATGCTGCATACTTCAGTGTGCCTTAGGGGCACATGAGGACCAGAAGCATCAGAGTTGCTTCCGAGTAATTTTTTTTTTTTTAACTGAAGAAACATCTTTTCATAGTTGAAACTTGCATGGAGCGCACTGCAAGTTTAGATATAACACTGCACACGTAAATCCCACCAGTTCACCCATCCACCACATTGAAACCAATAGTGCTTACACAGAAAAGACTCAGAAGACAGATGTATTGCTACATGTGATGGGGTTACATTGCACAGAACCCTTCACCGAAAGGATCTTTAATGGGACAGAACCAGAGGTTGTGGATTTGTCTAGAAGTTGTCAAATATTGACTAAAATATCTGAACACCTCATCATGAAGACAGGGATCATCATACTTGCGTTGGTTCCATACTGGGATCCAAACAAGTCTTTTGAGGACTACTGATTGTGGATGAAAGCATAGAGGTAACACCCAGAAACACCAGCAATGAGAGCGCTGCTGGGAGGCTACTTTTCCTGCTCCATTTCCACAACTTCCTAGAAGCTGTCTGAGGGAGGTGGGAAGTGTGAGGGGACAGCAGCCTGGACTGCACATAGGACAGGGCTAAGCCACAGGTAGGGCAGCATTCAGAAAGAGCAAGAAGGATTTGGCTTTATTTTAATCTGCAAGGCTAATCACTCAGTTTTGTCCCGAGTTTAAACACGACTAAACATATTTCTGCACAGAACAGTTTTCTGCTAGAACTTTTATGCTCCGTTCCTTCAAGTCAAGACTGAAAGGACATTCTGGATCCCATCCACTTTGCCCGAAACGCTTTTGCTGCTTCTGCTTTCCCTCTCGCCAAAGCTGAGTATTGCTTGTGCAGTATTGTTCTCCCTTGAGAGAAACTGGACCCAGGTATCAAACCTAGCTCTTGTGTAGCCCAGTGAAGCCAAAGAGCCATAGTAACCATACTTAAGACAACTGAATCCTAAGAAAGGCTTTCGCTATTTATTTTCAATTAGGGAATCTAGCTAGTCCTACCTTTTGGTCCATTCTCCAGTGCTTCTTCCAAACCCTCTGAATCCAGCTCTTTTTCATGGCTGTCTGCATGTGCACTGGCCTGCCCGTTAATAGATGGGGAGTCCCCTGGGGCAGGTGCATTCACCTTTGACGCAGTAGCCAGAGGTGTCCCTGTTGCTGTCACAACTGCCTCCTGCTGTTTTTGTAAGGCTGCCTAAAAGGACAGAAATTAAGTCAAGTAAAACAGAAACCTCCCAAGTTGTCTCCCTCTTCCAGCAGAAGGTATAAAGACACTTTAAAGGGAAAAAAAAAAAATAATCTCCCCCTGCGCCCCAGGAGGAGGCTTGACACAAAAAACCAGAAGCAGCACACATTAACCAGTAAGAATTACACGTAGTTAGTACCAATTACACGTAGTTAGTATCAAGGGAAGTGAAGTCACTTTGTTCTAGGCTGGTGGGTACAATCTGAACAAAAAGATTCAACTTTCAAGTTAATTAGGGCACACACAAACTCTTGCACTTAACTATGGAAGTCCTGCATTTCAGTAATTCCTATGACATTTCTTGCAGAATTGAAAGCCATGACTTGTTTGCTGGTTTTTACCAGTCGGCTGAAAGTGTTCTAGCCTGAGCTCATCCAGGTCTAAAAAGAGCTGGAAGTATTTAAAGTCTATTAAGGACTTGCCAATTTGCGAGTTAACTTGCTCAACAGGGTTCTCTATCAAATCCATGATGCCTGACAAAGGCAGTTATTTAACGTGAAAGCAGGAAGCATAAGAGCCACAAGGACTGCGAGTGGTCTGGGAGAAGTTATTAAAGCTCAGAGGTGCTGCTTTTAGAACATGACTTATGTACATTGAAACTCTTTAGACAGAATTTATCATGCTGGCCCTGTGCAAAGGATTAAATACACCTAAAATGAGATTATACAAGGTAACAACCATCCTTTCGGATTTAAGTAGGATACATTACCCCTTTAGCTTCAAGGCTTATTCCTCTGCCCCTTGTTATCAGTATAGAGAGATTACATACGCTCTTTTGTTGGGACAGGGAAAAGGTATAATTGACAGTACCATTCTTTAAAGAATAACCTAATAAGCACATGATTTTAATGAATGAATGGGATATAGGTATCCTGAAGGAATACAAAGACAATATAGTCAAACATTAGATACAATTCAAGTTTGAGCAATTGTACAGATGCTGACCAGATCCACTTTCTACTACAGCAATTCACTGAGATAACAAAGCGGTGAGAACTTTTCTAGAAAACTATTGCATACAGCCTTTCCAAAATGAATTGTATCACAAGCTGATCTGTAAGCAACTATGACAGAACAGCACTTTTGAACTGCACTAACAGATCCCAAGGCAGCTGAGTTACAGGCACCCAAAAGGAAAGTATTCCTCAGAAGTGTTACAGAGGCTACCTGAGTCTTCATGAAAGTCTAAAGTAGAATTAGATAATTTTAGCTCTGTTACACGCTTCGTTTTCATCCTTTCCTCTACAAGAGTTGTCCAAGCAGAGATTTGAAAGATAAACTTCACTGTCTGGCAGACTTAGTATTTTGTAAGCCACTATAAAGGAAATCCTGTTTTGTGTGGGTCTTGGAGGGCATTAGTCTTCTGTACATAGAAAGCAGACAGTCATGATTGAAAGGAACAGTGCTGATAGCATTGAAGAAAATTGGCAGCAGCATCTCTGATGCCTCAGTCTCAAGGGAGTAGTATCAATTACAGAAGGCATCAAGGACAAGACTGATGAGGCTATAGCTTTTGCTTACCACTGTGACACCAAAGCATTGGTACCAAGGTGTCATTAAGCTTCAAGAGTAACTGTAACAGGGCAGGAGGCTTCTGACTTTCCTATACCACTTCAACTCCGTTGAATCATGGTTTGGCGTGGAAGGGACCTTTAAAGACCACGCTGTTCCAACCCCCTGCCATGGCA
This sequence comes from Cariama cristata, assembly GCF_000690535.1. Classification (NCBI taxonomy): domain Eukaryota; kingdom Metazoa; phylum Chordata; class Aves; order Cariamiformes; family Cariamidae; genus Cariama; species Cariama cristata. Next base: position 25,997 of record NW_009613461.1, read on the forward strand.
GGGACACCTTCCACTAGACCAGGCTGCTCAAAGCCCCATCCAACCTGGCCTTGAACACTTCCCGAGGAGCTGTGGATGCCCCATCCCGGGGCAACCTCTGCCACTGCCTCACCACCCTCATTGTAAAAAAATTTCTTCCTTATGCCCCAATTAAACCTACGCTCTCTCAGGTTAAAAGCATTGCCCCTTGTCCTGTCACTACAGCCCCTGGTAAAAAGGTCTTTCTCCATCTTTCTTATAAGCCTCCTTTAAGTACTGGAAGGCTGCAATAAAGTCTCCCCAGAGCTTTCTTTTCTCTGGGCTGAACAACCCCAACTCTCTCAGCCTGTCCTCACAGGGGAGGTGCTCCAGCCCTCTGACCATTTCTGTGGCCCTCCTCTGGACTTGCTCTAGCAGGTCCATGTCCTCCTTGTGCTGGGGACCCCAGAGCCAGATACAGGACTCCAGGTCAGGCCTCACGAGAGCTGAATAGAAGGGGAGAATCACTACCCTCTCTCAACCTTCTAGCCACACTTCTTTTTATGCATCCCAGGATACGGTTGGTTTTCTGAGCTGCAAGAGCCCATTGCCAGCTCACATCCAGTTTTCACCCACCAGTATCCCCAAGTCCACCTCTGCAGGGCTGCTCTCAATCCCCCAGTCTGTACTGGTATTGGGGATTGCCTCAACCCAGATGCAGAACCTTGCACATGGCCTTGTTCAACTTCATGAGGTTCACATGGGCCACGTGGCTTCCCTTCTTGGACAGTTCTTCGCTGAGGGGATCAGCCTTGTCAAAATACAAATGACTTAACAGGAAATTAGTTACTGAATTTTAAGTCTTTAGCTCAAGAACAATAGACCTCAGGCTGGCAGTTACAGGCCATTTAAGGTTCAGGTCCTGCCCAGAGAGGTCAGACATATTGCAGTGTGAAGTCTGGCTTACATCTGTCAAGACTGTTACAGATGGGCATCCTTGAACTTTAAGATAGCTTGAGATGTGAATATAATACATTTGGCAGAGATACAAGATTCCTCTAAACAAAGAGGTAGTCTTTCAAGCCCAAGCACAAAACTCTTGCATGGAAGTAATGTATCAGTACCACTGCCACCCATTGCTACCAGAAATACAAAAGTCTGTCCTCCCACCCAAGTCACGAGCAGTCTATTGCAGGCAAGCAACTTAATTAGATACTGATGTCAGACAATAGATGCAAAAGGCGAGAGAACCGCTCAAGTTGACATGGAGGAGCAATCTCAAACCCAGTAGTGATGTGACAGTGCTGCATGCACATTCAGCTGGAAACACATGGCTGACCAAAGCCTGTTGCTCTGCACAGATCTTCAGGTGCAATACCTACATCGAGAGCCACTTGAATAGGTTTGTTCATGCTCAGATGTACTGGTATGTACCCTTGTTAAATTACACACATGATAGATGCTGCAGCAGAGCACTTCACATTTGGTCTCTGAGAATAATATCAAACCAAGTAATTAGTAAAGGCTGCTTAGAATTTTCTTAACTAACAGCTGCTTCAGAAAACTACTTGAAAAGATTAAATAAAGGCACTTTGGTGTTTGAATCTGAAGCAGCATTAGTCACTAGGATACTATCTCTTCTTGTAACAATTATCTTTTCAAAGAGATAACGTCAGACAAGTTAACATCTCCCACAGAGAGCCTGGGACACAAAATTGAAGTTTCTCAGCTGGTCGGCCATACCTGTTGCTGTGCAAGCTGGACTTGATACAACTGCTGCATGTACTGTTGATAATGCTGTTCCTGGAGCTGCCGAATTAGAATCTGCTGTTGTTCATAGTTGCCCGGATACTGCTGGGCTGCGTACTGCTGGAACTGAATGGCAGTCTGGGAGTTCAGTGCTGCCATTATCTGTTGCCTAGATTGGTGGGAGGAGAGTAGGAAGATTATAAGCAGCTGAGGGTATTGGGGAAATCCCTGTACTTAAGTCATTTAAGTGGCCTCAAAGACAGTTAATTCAATTCCTGCAAAAACCAATTAAAACAAATCCACATAATACAGCAGAGCCCAGAGGTAATGCAAATGTGAATTTTGCCTAAAAAAATATGCTGAGAATATAAAGAAGGGAGCAACAATTTCTACCCAATGTTCGAAAATATCAAATATTAAAGAAACAAGAGCTCTTACATAATTCCCAATCTGTAGTCTGACAAAGAGGTAGCGCTAGAAAATTGCGTGACTTAATTTCTCAAACAAGCAAGGGAAAAATCCCATATTTGGTTCCTCCGGAAAACATGCAGAAACCATCCTTCTAGCAGCCCTTCTACAAATATTGATAAGAATAAACCTGCTGTGGTACAGCACGCCAGTGCTTTTTGGTAAATCTAAGAACACACCACATTACTATCTTAATTTCCCAGGACAGTATGCAAACAAATATGAAAAGTGCGAGTGACTGTGGCCTGATTCAGGAACAAGAAAAATGCCACCAAGCAGGGCATCTGCACCTCCAACAAACTCAACTGCTGAAACTTCAGGAGGAACACATGGGTTACTTATGTATAGGCTCAGTTTTTCTCCTCTCCGCAAAGGGCTAACAGAAACTATATAGTAAAGCTACTAGCTAGACGGAGGGTTTGTCTCACATGCTATGTCCACCAGCGATCAGCTATCAATGCTTCAGAGGAAGAAAGAAGTATCACGCAAATGCAGGAGTAATGCTTTCCTTCCCACTCTTCTTCCTTCCCCAAAAATCATCCTCTAAAAGCTCCAGTATTAGACCGGTTTAGTATCCTAAAGGGCAAGACTTACTACGCTTCAGCAAACTACGACCAGTTGAGATACACTTGGCCTGTATATACATATCCACATTCCTTTTCTGTTTAAACTCTCTATCTCTGCAACCTGCTACAAACCACTAAATACACAGTTGCTATTCATGTAAAAAAAAATCTTCACTTCAAGGTATACCACACTCCTTGTTAATTAGCACTGTGCAACATTTTTTAGTGCATTCTCTGTTCATTTATGTCTGTATTTTGCACTCCTCTGACTCTCACCACATTAAACAGGCAGCAAAGCTTGTGGATTAATGATTTGCCCCCTTCTCAAGACCACTACATAGCAAGTGCAGGATCTACTTCGGAGACATCCCCTGTGAAGACAGTTTTATTATGGAAAATGGTTGCTGACTGACATGGAACAGTTTCGATGATTTACTATTCTCTTAAATGCTATGTGTGCAAAGCTAGATCCTTGTTTTCAGCATCTGGATGTGATGGGAACAATGAAATATAACTAGAGATGTGCATTCCAAGTAAACAATTTAATTCAGGCTACAAACACAGGTTAAGTGCATTTGAACATGAAGTTTGTATTCCTTTTAGAAAGGCAGTAAGATCCAGTGATTATCAGTGTACAAATGAGATCTGCAGACCGTTCACACTTCCTAGAAAGGGAGCACCATTAAGGAGGTAGTGCTGAACTACCAAGTTAGACAATTTCAGCTATGCATTCGAAACACCCCACTGAACGGCAGTTATCCTTTTTTCATGGCTCCACCTTCTGTGAAAGGATAGAAACTTTCAAGTCACAGTTGAAACATCACTTCCAGCTGGACACTTAACTCTGCTCAGCTGAGTGCAGCATTAATCATTTAAGAAACAGAGCCACAAGTTTCCATGAGGTGCAGCCCTTGAACCCAAAAACCTCCAGGACTTCTCTTCAAACAAAGCTTTTCTGGCACTTTTGTCTGAGAAGGCTGCATACAATAATGCATTAGGATAATTATTCTCTGCAAACTGTGTTCCTCTTAACTAAGGATGCAAACGTCACTGCCAGACTCAAGTGCTCTGAACTTCAGGTATTCAATTCTAGCATAACAACTATTTAAACAGTTACACACAATTGTCTCAAGTGCAAGGCAGTTATTTTCTTTGAAGTGTTATTTCAGCTACTCACTTCTGTTGTTCCATCCGAAGTCGTTCCTCCTCTATTCTCCTTCTCTCTTCTTCTTCCCTTCTCAGTCTTTCCTCTTCTTCTCGCCTACGTTTTTCTTCTTCTTTTTGTAAACGCTCACGCTCCTCCTCTTCACGTCGCCTTCGTTCTTCCTCTTCTCTTCTGCAACATCCACTCAATAAGCTATTTCAGCATTCCTACAATCCTAGGATGAGTTATTTTCAACATGCTGTAACCTGCCTTTTGCCTGCCCAATAAGGTTTTTTGTTTGGTATCATCTCCTCCCACTTCAATTGGCCTGGAAAAGCGTCTTATTGGACACAAGAAGAAAACATAGTACTGTGTAGTTTTACTGCACTCTGCAGTACGACAAGGGTAAGTTCTGTATTATAATTTGATACTCATTCTAAACTGTTATTATACTATCTGTAACAGAGGGCAGCGGAAAAAATTGCCTGGAAATCTTAAACACATCTACCAAGCTTTAACATATGTTGAATAATTACATAGATACTATAGGTTAATAATCACATGATGTATAAGCGATAGTAAAAGATAGTCTTTGTCAAGTTGCTAACCCATACTAGAAGGGAAGTTTAAAGCACCTGACAATTTCATGTTCTGTATACGTTTCGTCCACAGACATACTGAGGCAGACGTTTTGTGAAGCATGCATTTCTTAAACAGATGACAGTATCAGCAAAATTTTAAAAACTCCTAATATTTGAGGTGTCTTCACCTCAGAAACAATCATTCATTACCGGCAAAGTAAAAAGGCTTAAAGAGATCAAACGGTAACACAGCCGCCTAAACTTAAGCATTTCTCTTCCCAAGACAACTTCAACCTAAGCTAGCTGTGACACCATCCATAGGTCAAGAGTTACACACTCAACATACTCCAAAGGACTCAAACATTACCTTTTCTTTTCTTGTTCTTCTTTCTCTATCTTGTGGGAAGTGACATATGTTGAAAACAAGTGGCAGCACCTATTCAGGAGCTTAACAAATTCTGTCATAGCTTTTTGCTTTGACATGTTTCCAAGGGCAGCCCATTCCTTCCTGAGAGAGAGAAATCATCTGAAATAACAGAAGACTCAACTCTTTTCAAGTCAGTAGCGAACCCTGACAACCCAGCAAATTAAAAAAAAAAAAAATGTTGAGACACCAGGGACAAACTTTATCATATGCAGTTTCACAGAACCAAAAACTTTTTACCCAAAGAGAGTACAGTGCTCTCTGCCTCCACCAGAACAACTCTTTCAAACAGATGTAACTGGGTGCTTATATGAAATCTCATACGTATCACCAATACTACTTAGACTTCTGACCTACATCCAAAAACTTCCCAGCTACAAATGAATCTGAAATATTTTTTACCCTCCTTCCATTTTAGTTTGTGGAAAAACACACATACATTATCTTGGGAACAAACATGGTAACAACCATCGATTATAGTGCTTGAGTTAGTTGAATGCAACAGCCTGGTTCTTCCTAAAGGAAAGCTACGTCCATCTGGGCAAAAGCAGGGCACTGGGTCCAGCTCTGAGAAGCCAGTGAAGTGTTGCACATTGCCTTCACGCTAGAAATAGCAACAGTTAATATTCAAGTGCAGCCTGAACTGCAAGCAATACAAGAGACACATCTCAGACTGTCAGATCTCATAAAAATTTACTCAGTTTGAATGCATCAGGTATCTGAATTAAGAAGTTATCTTCGGTATTAGCAAAAGCTATGGTGAATGCTGCTACCACTGGCAAAAGGCTTGGCCTGCTGTAACCCTGGTGTAGAGTTAGGATGAAACATGGGCCTGCACATTAATGCACAGCTAACCAAGTCTTAAACTGCTATGAGAAACCAGACTGCTGGCACAGTAGGTTTTCCTAATGTGGCTGAGAAAACCCAATCACTTTCTGTTAGCTCCTTTACTGAACTATGACTCACATTTCTAAGATGTATTTGGCGAGGCCACTCTCACTTTCCACTACCACACACACATATCGAGGCAACCCACACACTTGTCGTCTTATTGAGGAAATTGGATGATGTTATCTTCAGACAGAAAAGCAGAGTTAATATCAACAAAAGTACCAGCCCTTTTACCTTCTATCATTCCCCAGCACATCAAAGAATCCAACTTCAGGGCAAGTGTCAGGGTTGTAAGGTCCCAGCAGAACCTGCTTGTGCAGCGCCACAAGTTTGAGTTTTTCTTCATATCTTGGATGAAAGGCTTTGCCATCTTTTTCTGTAGAAAAAAAAGAGCAAGTTTAACTGTTGTGACTAATTGATTAAGCACAGGACAGCAAAGAACATTTTGTATAACCACTACCATGATCTCCTCTTTAAAAAAGGACTAAGAAAGATAATTTGTCTAACCTTCTGTGACTTAAGGTAGTTCTGTTCAAATAAAACATAGATTTGTCCAGAATAAACACATCTACTTCAGCTGCTGAAACTTAATTGTGAAGTGTTTCTCATTGTACCATCTAGAGTCAATCTTATCTAGCAAGTTATCACATAAATATTTACATTAATTAGTTGAACATCATGCCATATGGATCTATATCTCTGAAATATTTAAAAATTCAAATGCGTCTGCCAAGTCTATTGTAGCGTGGATAGGAAGGATTTTCCACAAAGAAAGATGTGATGTTAACGTTATAGACTGCTCTCCTTTCACGCTCTTTTTATTGATGAAAGTGGAACAAGCAAGGTTTAAGGCAAGGAAAACTGCAGAAGCAAGATTAGAATTAAGGGAGAGTTTTCCTTGAGGGAATTCGATTGCTGCACTTTGCCAAGGCAGTTGGAATAACCCCTCACAATGAAAAGTCCTAGAGGTGACTCCATCAGCACCAACCTGTGCAGAGAGCTCTGGCCATAAGACACAGGCCACGCAAGCCTGAACATAATCAGAATTCCAATGGGTCCACACCAACACCCTCTGAAGCAGTCTCAGTTAGATCCCACCACACACTTACTGGTAAGAAAAGACTTACATTGATTTAAAATGATATATGAATTACTCAGTTAGGACTTACCTCAGCATATCTAAACTGTCAAAACAAATCAAAGAAACAGGCACCGCTGTATGTAATTACACTGCTCATTAAGAAAAGACGTTTTTCTTGAACAGGAAAACAAATAAATAATCATCATCTCCTTTCGGAAGGGCTGAAGTGAGGCAGCTATTACCAGAGGCAAACACCAGTCATTTCCCATGGCTGTACTGCTGACTGCTCTCCACGTAGTCAGGACCTGCAGGCAGACCTGCCACCACTTTCCAGCTCTCCTTTGGAGCAAGTTCTTTACAGCCTCAAACTGAACACTCCCAATTCACACCCAAATTTTAGGGCTGACATTTACATATAGCAAAATTGCTTGACTGATGCCTGTGAACAGAGCTATCAACAGGAAAAGAAACAAGTCTCAGAACAAGAGAGAAAGGGAAACACCTCTACTATGGTTTATTGACAAACTCAGAGCAACCACTTCTAAAAACTGGAAACAACCCCAGAGGGAAAGTGTTGCAGGTCACAGCAACAATTTATATTTTGACAGAGTAAGTTCAGTACGTCACTGGACTTAATCAGTTAAAAGATCACAAGGAAACCCGACATGCACGTCATTTGTTTTGAAGCCAGAAGCAAAGAATTAGGAAGGTAAACATTTAATTACTTGTTATCCATTCCTAGGAGTCCACTTCACTCTTCCAGAATCTCAAATATTTGCTCTTCTCCTACTGCCACATACAACCTCACAGCAAATACAGCTTCCAGCTTCAAAAAACAGAAGCCTTTCTCCACAAAAATATCTATTTTCAAAAATACCTGGTGGGGTGGAGAAGGAGGAGATGTGAAGACTGAACCAGAGTCTACCTAGTGGTATCCAGTGAAGGCACAAGAAGCAGCAGCAGCACACGCAAAATGAAATACAGGAAATTCCACTTAAGCATAAGAGGTGGGGGAGCTGTTGTGGGTTTTTTTTTGTTTTTGTTTTTGTTTTGTTTTGGTTTTTTTTGTTTGGGTTTTTTTGGGGTTGTTTCTTGGTTTTTTGTTTTACTGTAAGATTGATGAAGCACTAGAACAGGTCGCCCAGGGACGTTTTAAAATCTCCATCCTTGGAGATACTCAAAACCCAAACAGACAGAGTCCCAAGAAGGCTGCTCTGAACAGGAGGGCTAAACTTGACAATCTCCAGAGGTCCCTTCCCGCCCCAACAAGTCTGAGATCTTCAAGAGATGCAAATCACCACGTCCTGGTAAGCTCTCTCCCTGGGTCTCAGGTCTCCTCCTCTCAGGCCACCCAAAGAGCCCTTTGGCTTTTCCTCAATTCCTCACACTTCACATTTAACTCGGAATTTGCTTATTAGGTAGCAACCACTTCTACTAGCCTCAATAAACAGCACACACTTTGAAATCATACTTAATATCCCAGGGCAGCAGCTTAAAAGCAAGTCAATTTATATAAGGGGACTACACTGAAATTTTGCCAGGCTTCTGAGCAAAGTATGCTTCTCAAGGGGGGGTCCCTATGGCATAGTTTACCTTGCACAACCTATACCTATAGTTGTCCGCCAAAACCCATAGCTATTTGCGGTACTAGACTGCTACCTAAGCCAGCTAATAGCATCAGTATTTGAACTCATTTGTGAAGAAGGTTAAAGGGAAAAAAACCCATTGTTTCCCATGCTATACACAGCACATCTGCATTTTCACAGAACACAGAAGTCAGACCTCAAGCCCTAACTATCAAGGGAAGCCAAAATCTGCATTTATGAAGAACGATGACCCAAAGGAAGAAAAATAAACAAACTAAATAAGAGGGGAAAACAGATAGATGAGAAAAATATGAGACAGGCATTCAATGACTTGTAGATAATGCAGATTAGAAGCAAACTCTCAGCAAAACATTTGGAGCCAGTCAAGAGAGCGAGGTTTTTTCAGTTGAATTCTTCAGCATAAACCACACTGCATAATTATCCCAAAGATTTGCAACTGTTGCCGTTAAACTGAACCAGAGGACCTGAAGCCATCTGCAGAGTCAAATATGCCAAAAAAGAGCATTAGTGAGTCCAGACAAGTAGAAGTGCCAGATTTATTCAAGCATGCGTGAACGTACCATTTAAGTAGGTATTACCCACACATCTAACACAGCTGTCAAGAAGCTGAAGAACATCAAAGAGCTCTAGGGAACACACTGATAAATCCAAAGCACGCGCACAGCAGTGGTACAGCAACTACACAACCCTCCCTGTGCCACTGGTATGCCTAAGCCAACAGGGTCAGAGAAAGGCTCAGCTTTCTTACAGAAGACGAGGAGACTTCTTTCCTGACAATACTTCAAACCATCATTCACCTCAAGTCAACTAAACTCTATGCTTAAGCACCAGCCACTAACGGATCAAACTCAAGTAATGATTAAGGATACGGTTACATGAACAAAGGCTATGGACCCATGATGCTTTAAGCATTCTGCAGTAAGGGCCCATATATACACACGCATGTTCACATGTACTTCACTAATGACATGAACTAGTTGACCCAGAACACGGAGGAAGACTGGCTCCCACTTACTGCAAGCTCAGGCCTCATTGATGAGTGCCATGAAACCACAACACACCGCTACTGTGTTCTCACCCCTGAAGGGGAAATCCCTGCACACCTAATACCAGCTCTTCACACTACCCCGCTCCTTGACAGTAGCTACTTTGTTTAGATGTCCCCAAAACTGAGACCCATTGAGGGCAATACTCCAGAAAACCAGTACTTAAACCACTAACGACCCTCCTTGCACTACAGGTAATTAACCGTATGCTTGAAGATCACTGTTTGTGTCAGCATGATAACACAACAGAAAGATGAAGCTATAACCAGTAACAAAAAGCAGGTAACAGAGGCTTATGTCACTATAGGGCACTGTACTATTGATAGGAACTGGTATAAAACTGCAAATTTAGACTAGAGGGAGTTTAACAAACATGCTTAACAGACTGCATCATGCAAGATACTGTTACTGATATGTAACTTCAGATTTTTTTCTCCTCTGTAAGAAACATGGCACAACATGCTGCAGCTTCCACTCCAACTTCACCTACTGCACTCACTCCAAATGCCTAATTCCCAAGGGATCGCATTCAGTTGAGTCATCTAGAAGCAGCTAGAAAACAGTTTGTGAAGTGTGATTTTTCACCTCAGCTTTTAAAAGCAGAAGTCACATACGTTAATGCTATTCTTTTGCAAAGTTTTCACAAGTGACACCAAAACTGAGAGGTGCGAGAACTGGATGGCTGCCTGCAAATCCCAGTACGTACTCTGACACTCCTAATTCTCCCCTCCTGAGATGTTCTGCAGCAACAGAAGAGTTATCAATCGGCCCTTCCAATTAAACATGATCAAAGCTCAACTTCACAGTAAATGTAGATATGTTATAGGGATTTTCATATTCTTGAAAACAAGAGCCTACTTAACTTATGAATTACAATCATGCATCAGATTAGCCCGCAAAAAAAAAAAAAAAAGTCAGGTCAAACAATTAATTTGGAATGATGTATTGCTGAGGTTGAAGATGCATTCTTGTTAGGGTAAGAGGAAATAACTTGGAGCAGTCCAACAAAATTAGAGTACTTAACATACCAGGAGAGCTTTTAGATACCAAAATGATACAGTTTGCATACTGTCTACTCAGATGTGCTGCGCTGCAAATCACTTTATACAGTGCATGAACACTTCAGGGACTGTCACATATCGAAGGTAGGGTGCAATAGTATTTCAATGACAGGATGTGGAAAACCATAAAGCCAGGTTGATACTGGAAGAGATTTGCTGGCAGAGCTATGCAAGCCACTCCCTCCTACTGTACACCTTAAACAAGTCACCTTCACTGGCATAGCTGGTCCCAGCTCAACAACCAGAACAAGCCATCAGAGATGCTTCTACTCTGCCAGCTGCCCAGGGGCACACACCTACAGACAGTCCAAGAGACAAAGAAACACACCCGTTTTAGTAACATCACTGTGTTCTCCACTGTACACTGGATCCAGCACAGCGGAGCGGCTTCTTAATGGCAGCCAAAATGCTGGTCGACCTGAACCACGCTCAACAGAGCAGTAAGG
>NW_009613461.1:37049-39690 GCF_000690535.1 Cariama cristata
GCGTGTATTGTAAGGAAGGCTCTTGTTTCTCACAGAAAAATTGGACTGGAACACTATTAACCATCTATTTTCTATGCCTCCGTCATTCTGAAAAGCTTTCTCCACAAGCCATTATGGATGCTAAAAAAAGCTAGCGCACATCTCCTGCACAGCCTAAGGCCTGACAGTTGAAGTGACCCAGGGTCAAACATTTCAGATTTGTTTCTGTCTTTATCAGAGACTGAATAAAGTAGATTTTCAGTCTCTTTTAATATCCCAGCCTAGTTTCAGTTGTGTTTCTCACATTGTTTATACACACTCCTGCCCTGTCTTGTCTTCATGCAATTCTGTTACATGCAATATGCCACCACAGACAAGTGTTAGCAGTCATTGTAATAGGCAAATCCGAAGTATTTTGGTCAGATTCAACTTTTCTAGGAAGAAAGTACATCATGAGTTACAACCAGACAACTAAGTCTGCACACTGAAGCAGAAAGCAAGCTGCTTAACCAGCAACTGCTGCTTACCCTTTGACCTCGCACAGGGACTCCTCTAGCATCCCGACTCGAGCTCCTTCCATCCCAATCCCCACAGTTAACCCAGATACCATCATTCTCCCAAACAAGTGCTGCCTTGAGTTACTTGTTTGTTCCATGGTAGCTGCGTCAGTAGGTAATATCATACACTGAGACACGGATATCAACTAACTTTAAGATAGACAAGGTTTTTCACAGACACTCCCCATCTCTAAATCAGTACAGCTTTCAGAATAATGATCAGAATCAACATCTCAGCATTGACCTATTAACATGGGTCAACCTTCAGATGCCTCATATGTTGCTTCCTTAAGTAAAAGAGGAATCTCTATTTGTTCCTTGGCATCTACAAGGCTGCTAAACAAGCAAGCCCACTCCCACGGTTGTTTTGACAGTGGATGCATGAAAACCATTTGGAAACAAGACCAATTATTTTTGGAGCCATGCAGATATAGAACAAGCTAGCAGAATCAGTAATCCAAGTATTACAAGCTCCTGTAACTCACCATCACATCTATAAATAAAAATCCTCGTGTTATATCACTTTCAGCAAAAAACTACAGAAGAAGGTATGGGCAATGAGTTCATGTGACTTATCCCAGCTGTAAGGACAGAGGAACAAAGCCTTCGTTTGGAAAGTCTGACAACTCCATACAACGTGGAAAATTTTCCTCTTATGAGCAAAACCATGCATTACAAGAAATTGAAGAAGGTTTAAAAAAAGCACCAGTAAGTTGAAACATATTGAAATTAAGCTTTTAACAAATGGAAGGCAGCAAAAACCCCACTTTTGAGACAACATAACACAAGGAACTGGAACCTAGACACAAGTAACACTCCACTGACTTTTCACCATCCAAGATCAGTTAAAGGTAGAACATAAATTTCATTAAACCATCAGATATAATAGACATAGGTTAGTGATAATGTAGATAAGCTCATTCACTATGTGTAATTTTTACACTGTAAATACAGGTTCCAGTAGAATATTAAACCCAAGACAAAATAAGACCACAGTTGACTGAAACAAGGAATTTGCTACTGCAGAGACATTTCTTTCTGCATCGTGTTTTAAGAACAAATGCTTATTAAACAAAACCTGAACTCTTTCAAGCAGATGGTTTTACAGAAAGGAAAAAGAGAGAGAAGCTACAATGCTTCCACAACCTGATACCCGGCTGCAGCCACTTCTGACACAGAAATAAATAAATAAAGCTGTAGGTTAGCATGCTAACAAAAAAAATTGCTTTGTAGAAAGGCATCAGAATAGGGTCAAAGAACCAGGGCTCAAGAAAACTGCTTAGAGCCTTACATGCTCCTAACAACTATCAGGGTGCAGGTCAGCCAAAGTGAAGAAAAGAGACAAGTAGGTCCTTCTAGCACAGTTTCCAGCTGCCAGTATGCCTGCCCTCAGAAGAGGCAGCTTTCCTGGGGGGATCGTCTAACAACTGACCACCACAAGACTGACCTTTCCAAGTACACAGCTGCACCTTCCCTAGCGCAGGCATGTTGCTAGAGTCCCTGCTCTGTGCCCCATGTTAAGCAGCAGCTGCCTGAAAGCCAGCAGAGCGACGCATCGCTGCGAGGTGCTCAAACGCTGTAGCACAACGTAACGCTACAGTGAATGCAACTCTTCCTCCCAAACCACACAATTTCCTCCCCTTGAGGAAAGCAAGTGTGACAAGGTACCTTCCTGCAGAAGCAAACCTGGCTACAGGGGATGCCAAGACAAACGCTCCAGGTCTACACCCCGGGTATTTCACGGCTCCCTCACCCAGCTGCCAGCTGGAGTCATGACGGCACACGAAGCGGCAAAGCCAGACTCGAAGTTCGCATCCTGTGGCGACGGCACGACATCTCACGCCAGCATCCGGACTGTCAGCGGAGTCGATGACACTCAAAGCGAGCATTCTTCGCCTACGTTTGCAAGGTTTTTCTTCACGTACCACAAGCAAAAAAATCCTTTGCTCCGTTTTTAGGTCGGGTGATGCAAACCCTCGGAAATGCCTTCCCAGCCCCGCGGAGCAGGCACGCCGTGGCCCGGGGCAACCTTCCGGCTCTTCTCCCGGTCCCCCGCCTCGGCTCACCTCTCGCACCACGAAAAGCGCATCCCCACAAGCCGCCTC